>NW_019249287.1:0-1345 GCF_002742605.1 Olea europaea var. sylvestris
ACGTAAAAATTTAATAAATGTGGCTTAAATAAGTGCATAAATTACACTTATCAAGAAGCATCATTGTATTCAACATCTCTGTGAGTTTTTGACGCCTGAATTCACTGTAAGGGGTGTAAGTCTCTTGTTTGTGCCGTGAATTTGGGTTGCCTATGTTTAACCCCCTGTGAATTGATTTGTTTGTTGGGCCTACATTATTTGGGCTTGAGTAGTGTGGGTGTTCTAGTAAACTGACTTAGTTGGGCTTAAGTTATTTGAGCCTAAGTTAGTTTGGGCTATTCTATTTTTCTTCTTGATGATTAAATTTATTTGGACAGAATTTCTTCATGTCATCTGAGAAGGCTGATTCTGTCTGCATTCACTTCACTGGAAAGAACTACTCTTCACAGGCATTTCATTTTTTAGTTATTAGTTAGAGGGAAAGAGGATCTATGGGGACATATTGATGAAAGTCTTCTTCCTCCTGATTAAGAAAATGACAAAAAAGTATCTTACCTGGAAAACCAAAGATTCTTGAATTATAGCCTGGATTATTGGATCTATTGATGCTCAAATTGTTCTAAATCTCAAGCCTTACAAGTCTGCTCATGTTATATGGGAGTTCTTAAAGAAAATTCGCATTCAAAGCAATAACGCTCAATGACTTCAATTGGAGTGGCAAATTTTCCTCAGGAATCTCGCTCAATTGAAGAATTTTATTCTCACTTTTCTAATCTTTGGACTAAATGCACAAAAATTATCTATGCTTCGATTTCACCTGGAAGTTTGGAAGCTATGCAGGCTGTGCATGATGTCACCAGGGATCAATTCCTCGTGAAGTTGCGAACTAAGTTTGAATTTATCCGATCAAGTCTTATGAATCGCGAATCTCTTCCAACGTTGGATGATTATTTGGGTGAGTTACTAAGGTAGGAGCAACGACTTATTACTCATGCTTCGTTGGAGTAACAACAAAATCAAGTAGCACCAGTTCGTGTTGCATATGCTACTCCGTGGAAATTCAGACCTCAAGATATGTCTAATGTGCAATGTTACAGTTGTAAGAGATTTGGTCACATGGCTCTTCAGTGTCCCAAAAAGGTATGCAATTATTGCAAAAAGCCTGGAAATGTAATTAAGGAGTGTCCTATTCGCCCTCCACGCAAGACTAGAACAGGTTATGCTGCTGCTGCCACTTTAGCCTCCAGTTTTGCTACGCTTGCTGCTCCTCCAGTTCCAGCCTCTTCGAGTTCTTCCCAAAACTCTATCACTCCTAAAATGATTCAACAAATGGTTATTTGTGTTTTATCTGCCTTGGTTGTCTCGGGTAATCCATCAACTGCTCATTCCTCTTGGTTATTAGACT
>NW_019249288.1:0-1345 GCF_002742605.1 Olea europaea var. sylvestris
TCATCAACAACCTCCAAATAGAAAATATTAATCGATGTCTTCTTGTGGTGACACTGGAGTACGCTTTTGATGATAAGCACCAAACCCAACTTCAGCCTATCAGACATCTGATCGCATCCACTCAATGCATCTCCCAACTGCACTAGAGTAAATGTCGTCTATTTACGAAAATATTCATTCAATAGCCTCCTGTTCTTAGGAATATGGGCCCTCGCCGCTTCTTCGTCCGTACATCGCAATCAAGTGACGAGGGCAAACTCAAATATGGAGAACGTCACTACCTTGCCCCCAAGATCAAAATGGAGGACAACTCCATCAACTGGCTTTAGCAATCGACATAGCAGGGCATTGAGCAGCTACCCAGACCACTATACGTTGCGCAACGAATAAATGGCCATAAGCACGATCGACGTAATATGTCCGCGTGCTCATTATCCAGCAAATCTAATACTGTAGTGAAGTTAGTAAAGTTACACTTTAACTTTACCGAACTGTGACTTTACCAGGGATCTGTCTGACAGCGTCGTCTGGATGATATTCTATCCTGCAAAATTTCAAATATTAGAACCCTGTACAATAGATAATTGATAAACCAAAATATTAGAAAAATAAACTAACAAACTGCTACTATATGAAATAATCAACAGATAACAGAATAAAGGAAATGAACATAAATTAATATTTTACGTATACTTAATTTGCTAATTTGATTAATATTTTAATTTTCTAATTTAATTGCTTAATTTAATTATTTTATTAATGTTTAAATATTTATTTCAATTCTTTATGTTTATTACTTATTTAATATTTAATTATTTTACTAACACTTATTTTGATCGTTTATTTTAATAGTTTAATTATTATTTTTAATTGTTACTGTATATTACTTATAATATTTCATTATTTATTTTAAATATTTTACTAGTACTTAATATTTTAATTATTTTATTATTACATAATTTAATTGTTTATTTTTGTGTTTAAATACTTATTTTAATTATTTTATTAATACTTAATTTAATTTTTTATTTTTACGATTAAATCCTTATTTTAATATTTTAATTGTTTATTTTAAATATTTTACTATTATGGAACATAAAATAAGTAATTAAACTAAATTAGAAAATAATAAATATTTTGATGAATAATAAAACATTTATATTAAGCATTTCAAATAAATAATTTTAAATACATAATATACATTAAAAATAAATAATTAAATATTAGACAACAAAATATAAGCAATTAAAATAAATAATTAAATATTCAAATAAACAATTAACTTCAATAATTAAAGGAAATAAATAAATATGCTAAATAAACAATATTATGTAATTAAAAAAAA
>NW_019249289.1:0-1345 GCF_002742605.1 Olea europaea var. sylvestris
TTTAGATATTCAAATGAAAGGTGTTTAAGACTTTTAACACATGATAAAATAGACTAAAGGCTAGTTACCCAAAAAGTATTGACATAGCTTATTCTACCAAACATTATTGTTGACTAGGCTTTTTAAACAAATCCCTCTTAAAACATTTTTACTGCAATTGCCATCATTTTACACTCATTGTATGGCTAACAAAATCTAAAGAGAAAATAAAGGATTCTGCTATTCTGATTGCAAGATAAAATTGAAAGTTAATGATGTGCCTTAAGAGTTGCATTAACAGTGGAGGATAAAAAACTCGACAAGTGATAACGACATAGACCGTTTGTTTTTATCCATTTATACTTACATTTTATGATAAATTGATGTCTCAATGTACTACGTACCTTTGTATTTTGATTTAGGTTGCAAATCGATGAAACGGTGGAAATTAAAAGAAACAAGCGAAAAAGACTAAAGTGGAAGAAAATGAATGTTCAGGGACCAAGTTGCAAAAAATCATAGATGTGACAGGCAATGGAATGATGATTTGAGAATGATGGGGGGTCAATTGGGTGCAATTAGAAGTCAAAAGAAGTGAAATATGATCATAATATCTTCACAAATCATTTTCGACCGCACAAGGATGTTTCAGATTTTTCAACAGAAGATTTCATTGGTGTTTCGTTTGGTATGCTAATTGAGCCCGGAATCAAGATTTCTCGAGGAGTTTTTGTAACAAGGAAGAATAAGAAGGAAAATTACCAAGGTTGGAAAACTAATGATTATGTAAATACTCAAGTCAAAATCATGTGATATTGCTTTGATAAAATATAACTCGGTTTAAACATTCTTTTTGTCCATTTTTGCATGTATATATTTTAAACACGAAAATATGTGTGATTCTTAAGAACAAAAATGGAAGTGGTCGGTGGTGCCATGTATTTTATAGTCTGAAATGTTGTGGACTTTGACGTGAAGAGAGAATATTATTCACAAACCTAGAGAATTCCCTACCCATATGGCATGGCAAGATTGCTAATTGCTGATTTTATGCTCTATTCTCGGAAATGCACTAAAGATGTCCCATACGCAGGTATGATGGCAAGCTTTCCATCTGATATTGTGCTTATTTTGTATATTTTAGCGTGCCCGGTCTCACGTGTGGAAAAAGGCTATCCCGAGGACTATGGCAACTTAAAGGCCGAACAGAAAATCCGTTACACGTGAATCAAAACACGTACGCTCCGAATGTTGCATTGTTGGTTATCTAAGCCTGATGGCGTGCAATCCTACAAAGATTTTGGACTACCAACATGTGGCAAAGTGATTGGCAAGCAAGTGGAATTGATGATGGAAATCCTGGAGG
>NW_019249290.1:0-1345 GCF_002742605.1 Olea europaea var. sylvestris
AGTGGTTGTAGCTCTTCAAGAAAGCAAAGCCAAAACGGACATGACAAACTTTACAGAGGAATAAGGATGAGAAAGTGGGGAAAGTGGGTGGCTGAAATAAGAGAGCCCAACAAGAGATCAACAATTTGGCTTGGCTCTTATTCTTCTCCTGTGGCCGCCGCTAGAGCCTACCATACGGCCGTGTTCTACCTCCGCGGCCCGACCGCCAGGCTTAACTTTCCTGAGTGCATAGTGAAAGATGACGTTGATCAGCCCCACGGCCTGTCCGCTGCTTTCATTAAAAAGAAGGCTACTGACGTTGGTGCAAGGGTTGATGCAGCTCTCCATGCATCCACTTTCGAATCTAATTCGATCCAATTTTATGAACATTCCGACTTGAATGAATATCCAAGTCCTGAGATTTCAGAGGATAATTGATTATTTTTCCTTATTTTCACTTGCTTTTGCAAACAATTGCCTTGGCCTTATCACTACAACCTTCTTTGTAAGGATTCACCCTTCTCTTGAAGTTATGGGATTATTTTATCGGGCTTAATATTCTCTACATATCCACATGTATCAGTTCTGAGCTTAATTAATCTATTGTTTAATTTCGCTCTTAAATACTTCTTGAAAATATTAATATTTAGTCTTATGTACAACTACAAGTCATCATAATTTCTGTATTCTTAACTTTCTACTGTTCCATTAATTAATGTGGATAATTTGAGAACGAAGAAAGTGGCCATAGATTGATATGACAAAACACCTAAGAAGATAGGACCCTGCTTGGTTACCAGGGAAAAATCTGTACCAGGGCATATGTGGCCCCGGTAAAGGGGCTTTATCCAAGAAGATAAGTTTATGTTGGGTCTACATAATCAACAGAATTGATTTTGATAGTAAAAGTAAGATAATATTCTATCTTTTATGTACTTTGTATCAAATGTGCAATTAATAATCCCTAATCAATGGCAATGACAACCATTTTTTGTGGGTTTGTGTGACATTTAAAATAAGATAATATTTTATCTTTTACATACTTTGTATAAAATATGCAATTAATAATCCCTAATCAATGGCAATGGCAATGAGAACCATTTTTTGTGTGTTTGCGTGAGACAGAGCAATTTTGTAATATTATTTATGGGCAAGAGTCGCTAGTTATATTCACATAAGTCGTATATGTATATTCACTTTTAAAATGAAAATTTTATTATATTTTTAATCTTATATAAATTTATTTAAATAGACATATAAAATTAAGTAAAATATATGACTCTAAATTCATCCACTACTATTTATTTTCAATAAATTCCTTTGAACTTTTTTGTCTCTCAACTAATCCTTCTGCAGTTTTTCCTTT
>NW_019249291.1:0-1345 GCF_002742605.1 Olea europaea var. sylvestris
TTGTGACCGTGTTTTTTTACTTCGTTTTTGGGATTATGGTTCTATGTTAATGATACTAGTTGGGATGTGTTGCTTTTCTTTTTTTTAATACTTTTATTTGCTATTTCTTTTGAAAGATGAGTATCTAATTAAAAAAAAAAAATTGATTTTATTTATCTATGGAAATTTGATTTTTTAATTCAATAATAAAGCCCTATTTGGCCACAATATTTTAAAACTCATTTTTTCCAAATTTTTTTTAACCACATATTTTATAGGATCAACAATATTTATCAACCGTCAACTGCACATTTCATTGACTTTCATCAAAATCTACTAAACATATGATTTTTTTATCAAACAAACAAGGGCTTAATGTGCTTTTGCCGATCTAATGACCTTTATCCAACTTAGTTTTTCTGTCTACTTTCTATGTTGCGGTGAAAGAGTGGAAGAAGAGGATGGTTTTAAATGTTGGAATCACCTCATCCTAAAAAAAAACTCACGTGTCAAGTTCGTTTAGGTGGTTTGGAAATTTGGTGTTAGAGCAAGCAAATATCATGAGTTCTAATATTTAACGACTTTTATATTTATTTCTTAATTCAATCTATTATTAATTGATCACAAGATAATAAAAATAATGAAATAAACAAGAATAAAATAAGAGCACCAATATTTATGTGGAAATCCAAGATGAAAAAACAACAGGCATATCTATTTATTATAATTAATAGTAATTATATTTACAACAAGATCCCAATACTATCAATCAAGATGTTGTATAAATGTCCCACAACATTACAAGTACTGACTTATATATATAAGCCCTAGAAATCAAGCTGTAGATGAATAGGAGTCCAGAAAACACGTCGAAATACGAAATGAGCTAGATCAGATAACCTTGTCGCTCGAGCAACAGGCTAGCGCAGTGAATCACAGCTTACCTCTTAAGCGTTAGGTGCACAAATATTGGGAGAAAATATGTAAGCGTCATACGAGCGGGTAGCTAGCGACATGCTAGTTAAAATGACGACTTTTCTTCTCAATCCATAATTTTGATCTTTGCAAGACCATTTCAACTAAAACTTCAATACCCACTAGAATTTGGGTCAAACTATAACAAATCTTCACCTTGAATCAAATTTCAATACATGGAGTTCCAAAACATATATAAAAAGTACATGTCGAGTAAAAAACCTATCCCTCACAAGGTTTGGAACCCATGTCAAAAATTACAAGAAACTCTCATTCACTTTACCAATCTTTCACAACATCAGCCTCCGTTATGTTTTCAGGTTGTTTTCCTTTATCAATAACTCCAGTAGCATTGTACCTATTTTTCAAAGCATAGCAATCGGTTCTAATA
>NW_019249292.1:0-1345 GCF_002742605.1 Olea europaea var. sylvestris
CAAATATGCAAGTGCTCATTCTTTCGAAAAATGGCCGTAATCCCTCGTACGTCATGATGAAGTTGTGTGCTTAATCCAAAACGTTCGCTACATTTCCAAAAAGTACTTACGGGCCCAAAACGGACACCGTGTGCAAAAGTTACGCTTAATTCTTCGTACTCCGACAATCCGAGCGTTCCAAATATACAAGTGCCCATTCTTTCAAAAAATGGCCAAAATCCCTCATACGTCACGACGAAGTGGTGAGTTCAATCAAAAATAGTTGCTACATTTCCAAAAAGTTCTTGTGGGCCAAAAACGGATATCGTGTTCAAAAATTACGCTCAATTCTTAGTCCGCCGACTCTCCAAGCGTTCTAAATATGCAAATGCTCATTCTTTCGAAAAATTGCCAAAATCCCTCGTACGTCACGATGAAGTGGTGAGTTCAATCCAAAATGGTCGCTACATTTCCAAAAAGTTCTTATGGGCCCAAAGCGGACACCGTGTGCAAAAGTTGCGCTCAGTTCTTCGTCCGTCGACTCTCGAAGCGTTCTAAATATACAAGTGCTCATTCTTTTGAAGAATGGCCAAAATCCCTCGTACGTCACGACGAAGTGGTGAGTTCAATCTAAAACGGTCGCTACATGTCCAAAAAGTTCTTATTGGCCCAAAACGGACACAGTGTGCAAAAGTTACGCTCAATTCTTCGTACGCCGACAATCCAAGCGTTCCAAATATGCAAGTGCTCATTCTTTCAAGAAATGGCCGAAATTCCTCGTGCGTCACGACGAAGTGGTGAGAGCAATCCAAAATGGTCGCTACATTTCCAAAAAGTACTTATGGGCCCAAAACGGACACCATGTGCAAAAGTTACTCTCAATTCTTCGTCCGCCGACTCTTCAGGCGTTCTAAATATACAAGTACTCATTCTTTCGAAGAATGGCCAAAAACCCTCGTACGTCACGACGAAGTGGTGAGGTCAATCCAAAACGGTCGCTACATTTCCAAAAAGTTCTTATGGGCCCAAAACGGACACCGTGTGCAAAAGTTACGCTCAATTCTTCGTACGCCGACAATCCAAGCATTCCAAATATGCAAGTGCTCATTCTTTCGAAAAATGGCCAAAATCCCTCTTACATCACGACGAAGTGGTGAGTTTAATCCAAAACGGTAGCTAGATTTCCAAAAAGTACTTATGGGCCCAAAACAGACACCGTGTGCAAAAGTTACGCTCAATTCTTCGTACGCCGACAATTCGAGCGTTCCAAATATACAAGTGCCCATTCTTTCAAAAAATGACCGTAATCCCTCGTACGTCACGATGAAGTTGTGTGTTTAATCTAAAACGGTCGCTACATTTCCAA
>NW_019249293.1:0-603 GCF_002742605.1 Olea europaea var. sylvestris
AAGAATTTTGAAAGTTTGTGATTGGTCTCCCATTTTAGAGAGAAGGGAGAGCATTTTGCGTTAGAGAGAGAAAGTGCTGTTTACGGTTTGGTTTTGGTTTAGGGTTTTCGACCCTTCTGGAATCATTGGTGACGGTCCCAGACCCTGATTCAATGCGTAGAGTGGAGTTTTGAAAACATTGGGATTCGTACCATCAATGTTTTCATATAAATCTGATTCTATTGCTTCCAAAACCATTGTGGCTTGGAGTACTGGATGATTTTTGGTTGTTTGGGGTTGAAATGCACCGGGTAAAGGTGGTATGTCGGGTGGTGGATCTAGATATTTGAAGATTTGCGATATGTCTCCCATTCTAGAGTGAAGGGAGAGCGTTTTGGGTTGGAGAGAGAAAGTGTGGTTTAGGGTTTGGTTTTGGTTTTGGTTTAGGTTTCAGGGTTTGGGGTTTATGGTTTAGGGTTTACGGATTTCGACCCTTCTGGAGTCATTGGTGATGGTCCCAGACCCTGATTCAATGCGTAAAGTGGAGT
The DNA here is from genome assembly GCF_002742605.1 of Olea europaea var. sylvestris. Taxonomy (NCBI): domain Eukaryota; kingdom Viridiplantae; phylum Streptophyta; class Magnoliopsida; order Lamiales; family Oleaceae; genus Olea; species Olea europaea. Next base: position 528 of record NW_019249293.1, read on the forward strand.
TTTGACAACATTGGGATTCGTGCCATCAACATTTTCATATAAATCTGATACTACTGCTTCCAAAACCATTGTAGCG
>NW_019249293.1:844-1345 GCF_002742605.1 Olea europaea var. sylvestris
GGGATTTCGGCCCTTCTGGAGTCATTGGTGATGGTCCCAGACCCTGATTCAATGCCTAGAGTGGAGTTTTGAAAACATTGGGATTTGTACCATCAACATTTTCATATAAATCTGATTCTATTGCTTCGAAAACCATTGTGGCTTGAAGTACTGGAAGATTTTAGGTTGTTCAAGGTTGAAATCCACCAGGTAAAGGTGGTATGTCGGGTGGTGGATCAAGATTTCTGAAGGTTTGTGCTTTGTCTCCCATTCTAGAGAGAAGGGAGAGCGTTTTGGCTAGAGAGAAAGTGCGGTTTAGGGTTTGGTTTTGGTTTTGGGTTTAGGGTTTGGGGTTTGGGGTTTAGGGATTTCGGCCCCTCTAGAACCATTGGTGATGGTCGGAAACCCTGATCCAATGCGTAGAGTGGAGTTTTGATAGCATTGGAATTCATGCCACCAACATTTTCATATAAATCTGATTCTATTGCTTCCAAAACCATTGTAGCTTGAGGCGCTGGAAGA
>NW_019249294.1:0-1345 GCF_002742605.1 Olea europaea var. sylvestris
AAAAGTGTTTCTTTCAATTACACGATAGTTGATTCAAATTAACGTTAAAGATACACACAATTAAAATTTTTGAAGTTAGAAATAAAAATAAAAAATAAATAAATTTTAGACTTTAGTCTAACAATTATGAAAGTGACAAGATTTTAGATTGTAAATGAGTTGGGATTTACGATATCGTTTAACCATCTTTTCATTAATATCTCAATAAATCAGAAATGTAAATCACGTAGTCACAATGTTAGACCCGATTTTTCAATTTTAGCTAATTAATTCTCTTGAGCAAAAATAACTCTAGTTGATTAGTTGTATCCACTATATCTCTATGTTGTTAAAAACACAATCAACCGCATTAAATCATAGTGAAAATAACTTAACGGATCACTTATGGTTCAGAGTATATCTCTATCTCCTAAAAGAACCTGAGGCATTAATTATTTTGGTCTAGAAAGCACAACCATCTCTCGATAATTTGACAAACCATCTAACCTAATCATCTATTGGCCAAATAAATGATGAAAACGTAAATACAATAAAAAAATACACTATGACAATGGCAATTTTAGCATTAAGTGGTAAATTTATTGATATTAATTAAATTTAGGTCAAGCTAAATCATAAATCCCAATCTTAAATACTTAACTCATTATACAATAGAATTAGAACAGGGAAGTAGAGATGAAATCCACTACAAAATGAGGGATATAATGAAAGATAGAAGATAATAGAAGAAACCTATTCCTTAAATGTATTCTTGAAGAAATGAAGGATTAAAATCTTAAATCTTCCTTTGAAATCCCAAATTTTGCTTTGTATTTCCTCCTCCTTTCCCACTTTTCTTTTTCTCTCAAGCCTAGTGTGTTTTTTTTTTTTGGAATGAAGTATAAAATGGTTGAAAAATGCATTTAAAAAGGCTCAAAATTATCCCCTACATTTTGAAAAACAAAATAAAACACCCTAGTTGGTTGCCGGGGCGCTACTACATTGGCACTTAGGCACTCAAAATCTGTAAATGGGCAGTGAGTGGATGTCTAGGCACTGCTATAGTGGCGCCTAGGTGCTACCTCCTTTTTCAGTAATTTATAACCCAGGTCCTCCAATTTTTGCACACTAGGTCCCTCAACTATGATTTTGTACGTTTTGATCCTCATATTTTGATTTTCCTTTCAATCACAAAAAATTGTAACCCAAGGTCCCCTAAACTTTCGACAATTGTACACATTGATCCCTAAAACGAATTTTTTTTTTTTGCACTTTTGGTCATTTTCCTTTAGCTTTCTTCTACTCCAATTTGGGATTTTAGCCTACAAAAGCCACAATTCACTCAATTTCATCAATAATTAGTTCG
>NW_019249295.1:0-1345 GCF_002742605.1 Olea europaea var. sylvestris
GTCTAATTCGATTGGAATCGAGCCAACGAAAAGTGGTTTTTGATTTCATGATAACTTCGGGTTTGTTCATTTTCGACGAATTGGTAATCGAATTCGATTGGAATCGAGCCAATGAAAAGAGGTTTTGATTTCATGATAAATTTGGGTTTGTTCATTTTTGGTGAATTGCTAGTTTTATTCGATTAGAATCAGGCCAGTGAAAAGTGGCTTTCGATTTCATGATAACATCGGGTTTGTTCGTCTTTGGCAATTTGCTAGTCCAATTCGATTGGAATCGAGCCAATGAAAAGTGGCTTGGATTTCAAGATAACTTCGGGTTTGTTCCTTTTTGGCGAATTGCTAGTCAAATTCGATTAGAATTAGGCCAATGAAAAGTGGCTTTCGATTTCATGATAACATCGGGTTTGTTCATCTTTGGCAAATTACTAGTCTAATTCGATTGGAATCGAGCCAATGAAAAGTGGTTTTTGATTTCTTGATAACATCGAGTTTGTTTGTCTATGGCAAATTGCTAGTCTAGTTCGATTTGAATTGAGCTAATGAAGAGTGGTTTTTTATTTCATGGTAACTTCGAATTTGATCGTTTTCAAAAATTACTAGTCTAATTCGATTGGAATCGAGCCAACAAAAAGTGGTTTTTAATTTCATGATAATGTCGGGTTTTATCATTTTCAGCGAATGGCCAGTCTAATTCAATTGGAATCGAGCCAATGAAAAGTTATTTTTGATTTCATGATAACTTCGGATTTGATCGTTTTCAGAAATTATTATCTAATTTGATTGGAATTGAGCCGACAAAAGGTGTTTTTGATTTAATGGTAACTTCGGGTTTGATCATTTTTAGCGAATTGCCAGTCTAATTTGATTCGAATAGAGCCAATGAAATGTGGTTTTTGATTTCATGATAATTTTGGGTTTGTTCGTTTTTAGCTAATTGCTAGCCTAATTCAATTGGAATCGAGCCAATGAAAAGTAGTTTTTGATTTCATCATAACGTCAGGTTTGATCATTTTCGGCGAATTGCTAGTCTAATTCGATTGGAATCGAGCAAATGAAAAGTGGCTTTCGGTTTATTGATAACTTCGGGTTTGATCATTTTTGAAAATTACTAGTCTAATTCGATTGGAATCGAACCAATGAAAAATGTTTTCGATTTCATGATAACTTCGGGTTTGATCGTTTTTCAAAAATTGCTAGTCTAATTCGATTGGAATCGAGCCAATGAAATGTGGTTTTTGATTTCTTGATAACTTCGGGTTTGCTCATTTTTGGCGAATCGCTAGCCTAATTCGATTGGAATCGAGCCAATGGAAAGTGGGTTTTGATTTCATGATAACTTCGGGTT
>NW_019249296.1:0-3206 GCF_002742605.1 Olea europaea var. sylvestris
GAGTCGGCAGATGAAGAATTGAGCGTAACTTTTGCACACGGTGTTCGCTTTGGGCCCAAAAGAACTTTTTGTAAATGTAGCGAATGTTTTGGATTGAACTCACCACTTCGTCATGACGTATGAGGGATTTTGGCCATTTTTAGAAAGAATGAGCACTTGCATATTTGGAACGCTCGGATTGTCGACGTACGAAGAATTGAGCGTAACTTTTGCACACGGTGTCCGTTTTAGGCCCATAAGTACTTTTTAGAAATGTAGCGACCATTTTGGATTGAACCCACCACTTCATCGTGATGTACGAGGGATTTTGGCCATTCTTCGAAAGAATGAGCACTTGCATATTTGGAACGCTCGGATTGTCGACGTACGAAGAATTGAGCGTAACTTTTGCACACGGTGTCCGTTTTGGGCCCATAAGTAATTTTTGGAAATGTAGCGACTGATTTGGATTGAACTCACCACTTCATCGTGAAGTATGAGGGATTTCGGCCATTTTTCGAAAGAATGTGCACTTGCATATTTAGAACGCTTGGATTGTCGGCGTACGAAGAATTGAGCGTAACTTTTGCACACGGTGTCCATTTTGGGGCCATAAGTACTTTTTAGAAATGTAGCGACCATTTTGGATTGAACCCACCACTTCATCGTGATGTACGAGGGATTTTGGCCATTCTTCGAAAGAATGAGCACTTGTATGTTTAGAACGCTTGGAGAGTCGACGGTCGAAGAATTGAGTGTAACTTTTGTATACAGTGTCCGCTTTAGGCCCATAAAAATATTTTGGAAATGTAGCGACCGTTTTGGATTGAACTCACAACTTCGTCATGACGTATGAGGGATTTTGGCCATTCTTCGAAAGAATGAGCGCTTGTGTATTTAGAACGCTTGGAGAGTCGGCGGACGAAGAATTGAGCGTAACTTTTGCACACGGTGTCCGCTTTGGGCCCAAAAGAATTTTTTGGAAATGTAGCGACCATTTTGGATTGAACTCACCACTTCGTCGTGACGTATGATGGAATTCGGCCATTGTTCGAAGGAATGAGCACTTGCAGGTTTGGAATGCTTGGATTGTCGACGCACGAAGAATTGAGCGTAACTTTTGCACACGGTGTCCGTTTTGGGGCCATAAGTACTTTTTGGAAATGTAGCGACCGTTTTGGATTAAACACACAACTTCATCGTGACGTACGAGGGATTTTGGCCATTCTTCGAAAGAATGAGCGCTTGCATATTTAGAACGCTTGGAGATTCGGCGGACGAAGAATTGAGCGTAACTTTTGCACACGGTGTCCGCTTTGGGCCCATAAGAAATTTTTGGAAATGTAGCGACATTTTTGGATTGAACTCACAACTTCGTCGTGACGTACGAGGGATTTTGGCCATTCTTCGAAAGAATGAGCGCTTGTATAGTTGGAACGCTTGGATTGTCGGCGTATGAAGAATTGAGCGTAACTTTTGCACATAGTGTCCGTTTTGGGCCCATGAGAACTTTTTGGAAATGTAGCGACCGTTTTGGATTGCACTCACCAATTCGTCGTGACGTACGAGGGATTTCGGTCATTTTTCAAAAGAATGAGCACTTGTATATTTGGAACGCTTGGATTGTCGGCGTATGAAGAATTGAGCGTAACTTTTGCAAATAGTGTCCGTTTTGGGCCCATAAGAACTTTTTGGACATGTAGCGACCGTTTTGTATTTTGAACTCACCACTTCGTTGTGACGTAAGAGGGATTTTGGCCATTCTTCGAAAGAATGAGCACTTGTATATTTAGAATGCTTGGAGAGTCAGCGGACGAAGAATTGAGCGTAACCTTTGCACACAGTGTCCGCTTTGGGCCCAAAAGTACTCTTTGGAAATGTAGCGACCGTTTTGGATTGAACTTACAACTCCGTCGTGATGTACGAGGGATTTTGGCCATTGTTCGAAAGAATGAGCATTTGAATGTTTGGAATGCTTGGATTGTCGGCGTACGAAGAATTGAGTGTAACTTTTGCACACGGTGTCCGTTTTGGGCCCATAAGTACTTTTTGGAAATGTAGCGACCGTTTTGGATTTAACTCACCACTTCGTCGTGACGTACGAGGGATTTTGGCCATTCTTCGAAAGAATGAGTGCTTGTATATTTAGAACGCTTGGAGAGTCGGCGGACGAAGAATTGAGCGTAACTTTTGCACACGGTGTCCGTTTTGGGCCCATAAGAACTTTTTGGAAATGCAGCGACCGTTTTGGATTGCACTCACCACTTCATCGTGACGTACGAGGGATTTCAGCCATTTTTCAAAAGAATGAGCACTTGCATATTTGGAACGCTTGGATTGTCGACGCACGAAGAATTGAGCGTAACTTTTGCACACAGTGTCCGTTTTGGGCCCATAAGAACTTTTTGGAAATGTAGCGACCGTTTTGGATTGAACTCACCACTTCGTTGTGACGTGAGAAGGATTTTGGCCATTCTTCGAAAGAATGAGCACTTGTATATTTAGAGCGCTTGGAGAGTCCGCGGACGAAGAATTGAGCGTAACTTTTGCACACGGTGTCCGCTTTGGGCCCATAAGAACTTTTTGGAAATGTAGCAATCGTTTTGGATAGAACTCACCACTTCATCGAGACGTATGGGGGATTTTGGCAATTTTTCGAAAGAATGAGCATTTGCATATTTAGAACGCTTGGAAAGTTGGCGGACGAAGAATTGAACATAACTTTTGCACACGGTGTCCATTTTGGGCCCATAAGTACTTTTTGGAAATGTAGCGACTGTTTTGGATTGAACTCACGACTTCATCGTGATGTACGAGGGATTTTGGCCATTCTTCCAAAGAATGAGAGCTTGTATATTTAGAACGCTTGGAGAATCGGCGGACTAAGAATTGAGCGTAACTTTTGCACACGGTGTCCGTTTTGGGCCCATAAGAACTTTTTTGAAATGTAGCGACCGTTTTGGATTGCACTCACCACTTCATCGTGACGTACGAGGGATTTCGGCCATTTTTCAAAAGAATGAGCACTTGCATATTTGGAACGCTTGGATTGTCGGCGTACGAAGAATTGAGCGTAACTTTTGCACATAGTGTCCGTTTTGGGCCCATAAGAACTTTTTGGAAATGTAGCGACCGTTTTGGATTGAGCTCACCACTTCGTCGTGACGTATGAGGGATTTCGACCATTTTTTGAGAGAATGAGCACTTGCATATTTAGAACACTTGGA
>NW_019249296.1:3238-35605 GCF_002742605.1 Olea europaea var. sylvestris
TTGGAAATGTAGCGACCATTTTGGATTGAACTAACCACTTCGTCGTGACGTATGAGGGATTTCGGCCATTTTTCGAAAGAATGAGCACTTGCTTGGTTGGACCGTTTGGATTGTCGGCAATCGAAGAACTGAGTGTGACTTTCGCATACGTTGTCCGTTTTCGGCCCATAAGTACTTTTCGGAAATGTAGCGACCCTTTTGGGTTGTACTCACAGCTTTGCCGTGACGTATGAGGGATTTTTGGCATTTTTGGAAGAACAAGCACTTGTTTATTTGGAACGCTTGGATTTTCGACGTTCGAAGAACTGACCGTGACTTTTACATATGGTGTCCGTTTTGGGCCCAAACGTAGTTTTCGATAAGGTAGCGACCCTTTTGGATTGAACTCACTCTTTTCATCACGACGTATGAGGGATTTCGGCCGTTTGTGGATGAACATGCACTTGCTTGTTTGGAACGCATGGACTATCGGCGATCGAAGAACTGAGTGTGACTTTCGCATACGGTGTCCGTTTTCGGCCCAAAAGTACTTTTCGAAAATGTAGCGACCCTTTTGGATTGAACTCACAGCTTTGCCGTGACGTATGAGTGATTTTGGGCATTTTTGGAAGAACAGGCACTTGTTTATTTGGAATGCTTGGATTTTCGACGTTCGAAGAACTCACCGTGACTTTTACATATGGTGTCCATTTTGGGCCCAAACGTACTTTTCGATAAGGTAGCAACCCTTTTGGATTGAACCCACACTTTTCGTTACGACGTATGAGGGATTTCGATCGTTTGTGGATGAACATGCACTTGGTTGTTTGGAACGCTTGGATTGTTGGCGATCGGAGAACTAAGTGTGACTTTCGCATACGATGTTCGTTTCCGGCCCATAAGTACTTTTTGGAAATGTAGCGACCTTTTGGGTTGAACTCACAGGTTTGCCACGACGTATGAGTGATTTTGGGCATTTTTGAAAGAACAGGCACTTGTTTATTTGGAATGCTTGGATTTTCGACGTTCCAAGAACTGACCGTGACTTTTACATATGATGTCCGTTTTGGGCCCAAACGTACTTTTCGATAAGGTAGCTACCCTTTTGGATTGAACTCACCCTTCTCGTCACGACATATGAGGGATTTCGGCCGTTTCTGGATGAACATGTACTTGCTTGTTTGGAGCGCTTGAAGTGTCGGTGATCGAAGAACTGAGCATGACTTTCGCATACGGTGTCCGTTTTCGACCCATAAGTTCTTTTCAGAAATGTAGCGACCCTTTTGGATTGAACTCACCGCTTCACCGTGACGTATGAGGTATTTTGGACATTTTCGGAAGAACAGGCACTTGTTTATTTCGAACGCTTGGATTTTCGACGTTCGAAGAACTGACCGTGACTTTTACATATAGTGTCCGTTTTGGGCCCAAACGTACTTTTCGATAAGGTAGCGACCCTTTTGGATTGAACTCACTCTTTTCTTCACGACGTATGAGGGATTTTGGTCATTTGTGGATAAACAAGCACTTGCTTGTTTGGAACGCTTGGACTGTTGGCGACCGAAGAACTGAGTGTGACTTTCGCATACGGTGTCCGTTTTCGACCCATAAGTACATTTCGAAAATGTAGCGACCCTTTTGGTTTGAACTCACTACTTTGTCATGACGTATGAGGGATTTTTGGCATTTTGGGAAAAACAGGCACTTGTTTATTTGGAGCGCTTGGATTTTCGACGTTCGAAGAACTGACCGTGACTTTTACATATGGTGTCCATTTTGGGCTCAAACGTACTTTTCGATAAGGTAGCGACCCTTTTGGATTCAACTCACCCTTCTCGTCACGACGTATGAGGGATTTCGGCCGTTTGTGGATGAACATGCACTCGCTTGTTTGGAATGCTTGGATTGTCGACGATCAAAGAATTGAGTGTGACTTTCGCATACGGCGTCCGTTTTCGGCCCATAAGTACTTTTCAGAAATGTAGTGCCCCTTTTGGGTTGAACTCATAGCTTCGCCGTGACGTATGAGGGATTTTGACGTATGAGGGATTTTGGGCATTTTTGGAAGAATAGGAACTTGTTTATTTGGAACGCTTGGATTTTCGACGTTCGAAGAACTAACTGTGACTTTCACATATGGTGTCCGTTTTGGGCCCAAACGTACTTTTCGATAAGGTAGCGACCCTTTTGGATTGAACTCACCCTTCTCGTCACGACATATGAGGGATATTAGCCGTTTGTGGATGAACATGCACTTGCTTGTTTGGAACGTTTGAAGTGTCGACGATCGAAGAACTGAGAGTGACTTTCGCATACGTTGTCCGTTTTCGGCCCATAAGTACTTTTCGGAAATGTAGCGATCCTTTTGGTTTGAACTTACTACTTTGCCGTGACGTATGAGGGATTTTTGCCATTTTCGGAAGAACAGGCACTTGTTTATTTGGAACGCTTGGATTTTCGACGTTCGAAGAACTGACCTTGACTTTTACATATGGTGTCCGTTTTGGGCCCAAACGTACTTTTCGATAAGGTAGCGACCCTTTTGGATTGAACTCACTCTTTTCATCACGACGTATGAGGGATTTCGGCCGTTTGTGGATGAACATGCACTTGCTTGTTTGGAACGCTTGGATTGTCGGCGAGAAGAACTGAGTGTGACTTTCGCATACGGTGTCCGTTTTCGGCCCATAAGTACTTTTCGGAAATGTAGCGACCCTTTTGGATTGAACTCATAGCTTTGCCGTGACGTATGAGAAATTTTGGGCATTTTTGGAAGAACAGGAACTTGTTTATTTGGAATGCTTTGATTTTCGACGTTCGAAGAACTGACTGTGACTTTTACATATGGTGTCGATTTTGGGCCCAAACGTACTTTTCAATAAGGTAGTGACCCTTTTGGATTGAACCCACATTTTTCGTCACGACGTATGAGGGATTTCGGCCGTTTGTGGATGAACATGCACTTGCTTGTTTGGGACGCTTGGATTGTTGGCGATCGAAGAATTGAGTGTGACGTTCGCATACGGTGTCTGTTTTCGGCCCATAAGTACTTTTCGAAAATGTAGCGATCCTTTTGGATTGAACTCATAGTTTTGCTGTGACGTATGAGTGATTTTGGACATTTTTGGAAGAACAGGCACTTGTTTATTTGGAACGCTTGGATTTTCGACGTTCGAAGAACTGACCTTGACTTTTACATATGGTCTCCGTTTTGGGCCCAAATGTACTTTTCGATAAGGTAGCGACCCTTTTGGATTCAACTCACCCTTCTCATCACGACGTATGAGAGATTTTGGCCGTTTGTGGATGAACATGCACTTTCTTATTTGGAACGCTTGAAGTGTCGACGATCGAAGAACTGAGCATGACTTTTGCATACGGTGTCCGTTTTCGGCCCTTAAGTACTTTTCAGAAATGTAGCGACCTTTTGGATTGAACTCACCGCTTCGCCGTGACGTATGGGGGATTTTGGGCATTTTCGAAAGAACAGGCACTTGTTTATTTGGAACGCTTTGATTTTCGACGTTCGAAGAACTGACCGTGACTTTTACATATGGTGTTCGTTTTGGGCCCAAACGTACTTTTCGATAAGGTAGCGACCCTTTTGGATTGAACTCACCCTTTTGGTCACGACGTATGAGGGATTTCGGTTGTTTGTGAATGAACATGCACTTTCTTGTTTGCAATGCATGAATTGTCAGCGATCGAAGAACTGAGTGTGACTTTCGCATACGGTGTCTGTTTTCGGCCCATAAGTACTTTTCGAAAATGTAGCGACCCTTTTGGATTGAACTCATAGTTTTGATGTGACGTATGAGTGATTTTGGGCATTTTTGGAAGAACAGGCACTTGTTTATTTGGAACGCTTGGATTTTCGACGTTCGAAGAACTGACCTTGACTTTTACATATGGTCTCCGTTTTGGGCCCAAATGTACTTTTCGATAAGGTAGCGACCCTTTTGGATTCAACTCACCCTTCTCATCACGACGTATGAGGGATTTTGGCCGTTTGTGGATGAACATGCACTTTCTTGTCTGGAACGCTTGAAGTGTCGACGATCGAAGAACTCAGAGTGACTTTTGCATACGATGTCCGTTTTCGGTCCTTAAGTACTTTTCGGAAATGTAGCGACCCTTTTGGATTGAACTTACTGCTTCGCCGTGACGTATGAGGGATTTTGGGCATTTTCGAAAGAACAGGCACTTGTTTATTTGGAACGCTTTGATTTTCGACGTTCGTAGAACTGACCGTGACTTTTACATATGGTGTTCGTTTTGGGGCCAAACGTACTTTTCGATAAGGTAGCGACCCTTTTGGATTGAACTCACCCTTTTGGTCACGACGTATGAGGGATTTCGGTCGTTTGTGAATGAACATGCACTTTCTTGTTTGCAATGCATGAATTGTCAGCGATCGAAGAATTGAGTGTGACTTTCGCATACGGTGTCCATTTTCGGCCCATAAGTACTTTTCGGAAATGTAGCGACCCTTTTGGATTGAACTCACCGCTTCGCCGTGACATATGAGGGATTTTGGTCATTTTCGGAAGAACAGGCACTTGTTTATTTGGAACGCTTGGATTTTCGACGTTCGAAGAACTGACCTTGACTTTTACATATGGTCTCTGTTTTGGGCCCAAATGTACTTTTCGATAAGGTAGCGACCCTTTTGGATTCAACTCACCCTTCTCATCACGACGTATGAGAGATTTTGGCCGTTTGTGGATGAACATGCACTTTCTTGTTTGGAACGCTTGAAGTGTCGACGATCGAAGAACTGAGCATGACTTTTGCATACGGTGTCCGTTTTCGGCCCTTAAGTACTTTTCGGAAATGTAGCGACCTTTTGGATTGAACTCACCGCTTCGCCGTGACGTATGGGGGATTTTGGGCATTTTCGAAAGAACAGGCACTTGTTTATTTGGAACGCTTGGATTTTCGACGTTCGAAGAACTGACCGTGACTTTTACATATGGTGTCCATTTTGGGCCCAAACGTACTTTTCGATAAGGTAGCGACCCTTTTGGATTCAACTCACCCTTCTCATCACGACGTATGAGAGATTTTGGCCGTTTGTGGATGAACATGCACTTTCTTGTTTGGAACGCTTGAAGTGCCGAATTGAACTCACCCTTTTGGTCACGACGTATGAGGGATTTCGGTCGTTTGTGGATGAACATGCACTTTCTTGTTTGGAACGCTTGAAGTGCCGAATTGAACTCACCCTTTTGGTCACGACGTATGAGGGATTTCGGTCGTTTGTGGATGAACATGCACTTTCTTGTTTGGAACGCTTGAAGTGCCGAATTGAACTCACCCTTTTGGTCACGACGTATGAGGGATTTCGGTCGTTTGTGGATGAACATGCACTTTCTTGTTTGGAACGCTTGAAGTGCCGAATTGAACTCACCCTTTTGGTCACGACGTATGAGGGATTTCGGTCGTTTGTGGATGAACATGCACTTTCTTGTTTGGAACGCTTGAAGTGCCGAATTGAACTCACCCTTTTGGTCACGACGTATGAGGGATTTCGGTCGTTTGTGGATGAACATGCACTTTCTTGTTTGGAACGCTTGAAGTGCCGAATTGAACTCACCCTTTTGGTCACGACGTATGAGGGATTTCGGTCGTTTGTGGATGAACATGCACTTTCTTGTTTGGAACGCTTGAAGTGCCGAATTGAACTCACCCTTTTGGTCACGACGTATGAGGGATTTCGGTCGTTTGTGGATGAACATGCACTTTCTTGTTTGCAATGCATGAATTGTCAGCGATCGAAGAATTGAGTGTGACTTTCGCATACGGTGTCCATTTTCGGCCCATAAGTACTTTTCGAAAATGTAGCGACCCTTTTGGATTGAACTCACCGCTTCGCCGTGACATATGAGGGATTTTGGGCATTTTCGGAAGAACATGCACTTGTTTATTTGGAACGCTTGGATTTTCGACGTTCGAAGAACTGACCGTGACTTTTACATATGGTGTCCATTTTGGGCCCAAACGTACTTTTCGATAAGGTAGCGACCCTTTTGGATTGAACTCACGCTTTTCATCCCGACGTATGAGGGATTTCGTCCGTTTGTGGATAAACAAGCACTTGCTTGTTTGGAACGCTTGGACTGTCGGCGATCGAAGAACTCAAAGTGACTTTCGTATACGGTGTACTTTTTCGGCCCATAAGTACTTTTCGAAAATGTAGCGACCCTTTTGGGTTGAAGTCACAGCTTTGCCGTGACGTATGAGGGATTTTTGGCATTTTGGGAAGAAAAAGCACTTGTTTATTTGGAACGCTTGGATTTTCGACGTTCGAAGAATTGACCGTGACTTTTACATATGGTGTCCGTTTTGGGCCCAAACGGACTTTTCGATAAGGTAGCGACCCTTTTGGATTCAAGTCACCCTTCTCGTCACGACGTATGAGGGATTTCGGCCGTTTGTGGATGAACATGCACTTGCTTGTTTGGAACGCTTGAAGTGTCGGCGATCGAAGAACTGAGTGTGACTTTAGCATACGGTGTCCGTTTTCGGCCCTTAAGTACTTTTCAGAAATGTAGAGACCCTTTTGGATTGAACTCACCACTTCGCCGTTACGTATGAGGGATTTTGGGCATTTTTGAAAGAACAGGCACTTGTTTATTTCGAACGCTTGGATTTTCGACGTTCGAAGAACTGACTGTGACTTTATATATGGTGTCCGTTTTGGGCCCAAACGTACGTTTCGATAAGGTAGCGACCCTTTTGGATTGAACTCACCCTTCTCGTCACGGCGTATGAGGGATTTTGGCCGTTTGTGGATGAACATGCACTTGCTTGTTTGGAACGCTTGAAGTGTCGGCGATCGAAGAACTGAGTGTGACTTTCGCATACGGCGTCCGTTTTCGGCCCATAAGTACTTTTCGAAAATGTAGCGACCCTTTTGGATTGAACTCACTGCTTCACCGTAACGTATGAGTGATTTTGGGGATTTTCGGAAGAACAGCCACTTGTTTATTTGGAACGCTTGGATTTTCGACGTTCGAAGAACTGACCGTGACTTTTAGATATGGTGTCCGTTTTAGGCCCAAACGGACTTTTCGATAAGGTAGCGACCCTTTCGGGTTCAACTCGCCCTTCTCGTCACAACGTATGAGGGATTTTGGCTGTTTGTGGATGAACATACACTTGCTTGTTTGGAACGCTTGAAGTGCCGACGATCGAAGAACTGAGTGTGACTTTCGCATACGGTGTCCGTTTTCGGCCCATAAGTACTTTTCGGCAATGTAGCGACCCTTTTGGATTGAACTCACAGCTTCGCCGTGACGTATGAGGGATTTTGGACATTTTCGGAAGAACAGGCACTTGTTTATTTCAAACGCTTAGATTTTCGACGTTCGAAGAACTAACCGTGACTTTTACGTATGGTGTTCGTTTTGGGCCCAAACGTACTTTTCGATAAGGTAGCAACCCTTTTGGATTGAACTCACTCTTTTCGTCACGACGTATGAGGGATTTTGGCCATTTGTGGATAAACAAGCACTTGCTTGTTTGGAACGCTTGGACTGTCGGTGATCGATGAACTAAGTGTGATTTTCGCATACGGTGTACGTTTTCGGCCCATAAGTACTTTTCGGAAATGTAGCGACCCTTTTGGGTTGAACTCACAGCTTTGCCGTGACATATGAGGGATTTTTGGCATTTTGGGAAGAATAGGCACTTGTTTTTTTGGAACGCTTGGATTTTCGATGTTCGAAGAACTGACCGTGACTTTTACATATGGTGTCCGTTTTGGGCCCAAACGTACTTTTCGATAAGGTAGCGACCCTTTTGGATTAAACTCACTCTTTTCTTCACGACTTATGAGGGATTTTGGCCATTTGTGGATAAACAAGCACTTGCTTGTTTGGAACGCTTGGACTGTCGGCGATCGAAGAACTAAGTGTGACTTTCGCATACGGTTTTCGTTTTCGGCCCATAAGTACTTTTCGGAAATGTAGCGACCCTTTTGGATTGAACTCACAGCTTTGCCGTGACGTATTAGGGATCTTGGGCATTTTCGAAAGAACAGGCACTTGTTTATTTGGAATGCTTGGAATTTCGACGTTCGAAGAACTGACCGTGACTTTTACATATGGTGTCCGTTTTGGGCCCAAACGTACTTTTCGATAAGGTAGCGACCCTTTTGGATTCAACTCACCCTTCTCATCACGACTTATGAGGGATTTTGGCCATTTGTGAATGAACATGCACTCGCTTGTTTAGAACGATTGACGTGTCGGCGATCGAAGAACTGAGCGTGACTTTCGCATACGGTGTCCGTTTTCGGCCCATAAGTACTTTTCGAAAATGTAGCGACCCTTTTGGATTGAACTCACCGCTTCACTTTGACGTATGAGGTATTTTGGGCATTTTTGAAAGAACAGGCACTTGTTTATTTCGAACGCTTGGATTTTCGACGTTCGAAGAACTGACCGTGACTTTTACATATGGTGTCCATTTTGGGCCCATACGTACTTTTCGATAAGGTAGCGACCCTTTTGGATTAAACTCACTCTTTTCTTCATGACGTATGAGGGATTTTGGCCGTTTGTGGATAAACAAGCACTTGCTTGTTTGGAACGCTTGGACTGTCGGCGATCGAAGAACTGAGTGTGACTTTCGCATACGGTGTCCGTTTTTGGCCCATAAGTACTTTTTGGAGATGTAGCGACCCTTTTGGATTGAACTCACAGCTTCGCTGTAACGTATTAGGGATCTTGGCCAATTTCGGAAGAATAGGCACTTGTTTATTTGGAACGCTTGGATTTTCGACGTTCGAAGAACTGACCGTGACTTTTACATATGGTGTCCGTTTTGGGCCCAAACGTACTTTTCGATAAGGTAGCGACCCGTTTGGATTGAACTAACTCTTTTTGTCACGACGTATGAGAGTTTTCGGCCGTTTGTGGATAAACAAGCACTTGCTTGTTTGGAACGCTTGGACTGTCGGCTATCAAAGAACTGTGTGTGACTTTCGCATACGGTGTCAGTTTTCGGCCCACAAGTACTTTTCGAAAATGTAGCGACCCTTTTGGGTTGAACTCGCCGCTACATTGTGATGTATGAGGGATTTTGGGCATTTTTGAAAGAATAGGCACTTGTTTATTTGGAACGCTTGGATTTTCGACGTTCGAACAAATGACCGTGACTTTTACATATGGTGTCTGTTTTGGGCCCAAACGTACTTTTCGATAAGGTAGCGACCCTTTTGGATTGAACTCACTCTTTTCGTCACGACGTATGAGGGATTTCGGCCGTTTGTGGATAAACAAGCACTTGCTTGTTTGGAACGCTTGGAATGCCGGCGATAGAAGAACTGAGTGTGACTTTCGCATACGGTGTACGTTTTCGGCCCATAAGTACTTCTCAGAAATGTAGCGACCCTTTTGGGTTGAACTCATAGCTTTGCCGTGACGTATGAGGGATTTTTGGCATTTTGGGGAGAACAGGCACTTGTTTATTTGGAACGCTTGGATTTTCGACGTTCGAAGAACCGACCGTGACTTTCACATATGGTGTCCGTTTTGGGCCCAAACGTAGTTTTTGATAAGGTAGCGACCCTTTTGGATTGAACTCGCTCTTTTTGTCACGACGTATGAGGGATTTCGACCGTTTGGGGATAAACATGTACTTGCATGTTTGAAACGCTTGAAGTGTCAGCGATCGAAAAACTGAGCGTGACTTTCGCATACGGTGTCCGTTTTCGGCCCATAAGTACTTTTCGAAAATGTAGCGACCCTTTTGGATTGAACTCACCGCTTCACTGTGACGTATGAGGTATTTTGGGCATTTTCGAAAGAATAGGCACTTGTTTATTTCGAACGCTTGGATTTTCAACGTTCGAATAACTGACCGTGACTTTCACATATGGTGTCCGTTTTAGGCCCAAACGTAGTTTTCGATAAGGTAGCGACCCATTTGGATTGAACTCACTCTTTTTGTCATGACGCATGAGGGATTTCAACCGTTTGTGGATAAACATGCACTTGCTTGTTTGGAACGCTTGAAGTGTCGACGATCGAAGAACAAAGCGTGACTTTCGCATACGGTGTCCGTTTACGGCCCATAAGTACTTTTCGGAAATGTAGCGACCCTTTTGGATTGAACTCACCACTTCACCGTGATGTATGAGGTATTTTGGGCATTTTCGAAAGAACAGGCACTTGTTTATTTCGAACGCTTGGATTTTCGACGTTCGAAGAACTGACCGTGACTTTTACATATGGTGTCCGTTTTGGGCCCAAGCGTACTTTTCGATAAGGTAGCGACCCTTTTGGATTAAACACACTCTTTTCGTCATGACGTATGAGGGATTTTGGCCATTTGTGGATAAACAAGCACTTGCTTGTTTGGAACGCTTGGACTGTCGGCGATCGAAGAACTAAGTGTGACTTTCGCATACGGTGTACGTTTTCGGCCCATAAGTACTTTTCAGAAATGTAGCGACCCTTTTGAGTTGAACTCACAGCTTTGCCATGACGTATGAGGGATTTTTCGCATTTTGGGAAGAACAGGCACTTGTTTATTTGGATTGCTTGGATTTTCGAAGTTCGAAGAACTGACCGTGATTTCACATATGGTGTCCGTTTTGGGCCCAAACGTAGTTTTCGATAAGGTAGCGACCCTTTTGGATTGAACTCACCCTTTTTGTCACGACGTATGAGGGATTTTGGCCGTTTGTGGATAAACATGCACTTGCTTGTTCGGAACGCTTGAAGTGTCGGCGATCGAAGAACTGAGCGTGACTTTTGCATACGGTGTCCGTTTTCGTCCCATAGGTACTTTTCGAAAATGTAGCGACCCTTTTGGATTGAACTCACTGCTTCGCCGTGACGTATGAGGGATTTTGGGCATTTTTGGAAGAATAGGCACTTATTTATTTGGAACGCTTGGATTTTCGACGTTCGAAGAACTGACCGTGACTTTTACATATGGTGTCCGTTTTGGGCCCAAACGTACTTTTCGTTAAGGTAGCGACCCTTTTGGATTGAACTCACTCTTTTCGTCACAACGTATGAGGGATTTCGGCCTTTTGTGGATAAACAAGCACTTGCTTGTTTGGAATGCTTGGACTGCCGGCGATAGAAGAACTGAGTGTGACTTTCACATATGGTGTACGTTTTCGGCCCATAGGTACTTTTCAGAAATGTAGCGACCCTTTTGGGTTGAACTCACAGCTTTGCCGTGACGTATGAGGGATTTTTGGCATTTTGGGGAGAACAGGCACATGTTTGTTTGGAACGCTTGGATTTTCGACGTTCGAATAACTGACCGTGACTTTTACATATGGTGTTCGTTTTGGGCCCAAACGTATTTTTCGATAAGGTATCAACCCTTTTGGATTCAACTCACCCTTCTCATCACGACATATGAGGGATTTCGGCCGTTTGTGGATGAACATGCACTAGCTCGTTTAGAACGATTGAAGTGTCGACGATCGAAGAACTGAGCGTGACTTTCGCATACGGTGTCCGTTTTTGGCCCATAAGTACTTTTCAGAAATGTAGCGACCTTTTTGGATTGAACTCACTGCTTCACTGTGACGTATGAGGTATTTTGGGCATTTTCGAAAGAACAGGCACTTGTTTATTTCGAACGCTTGGATTTTCGACGTTCGAAGAA
This sequence comes from Olea europaea var. sylvestris, assembly GCF_002742605.1. Taxonomy (NCBI): domain Eukaryota; kingdom Viridiplantae; phylum Streptophyta; class Magnoliopsida; order Lamiales; family Oleaceae; genus Olea; species Olea europaea. The sequence continues at coordinate 14,855 of NW_019249296.1, forward strand.
CTGACCGTGACTTTTACATATGGTGTCCGTTTTGGGCCCAAGCGTACTTTTCGATAAGGTAGCGACCCTTTTGGATTAAACTCACTCTTTTCTTCATGACGTATGAGGGATTTTGGCCGTTTGTGGATAAACAAGCACTTGCTTGTTTGGAACGCTTGGACTGTCGGCGATCGAAGAACTGAGTGTGACTTTCGCATACGGTGTCTGTTTTCGGCCCATAAGTACTTTTTGGAAATGTAGCGACCCTTTTGGATTGAACTCACAGCTTCGCCATGACGTATTAGGGATCTTGGGCAATTTCGAACGAACAGGCACTTGTTTATTTGGAATGCTTGGATTTTCGATGTTCAAAGAACTGACCGTGACTTTCACCTATGGTGTTCGTTTTTGGCCCAAACGTACTTTTCGATAAGGTAGCGACCCTTTTGGATTGAACTCACTCTTTTTGTCACGACGTATGAGAGTTTTCGATCGTTTGTGGATAAACAAGCACTTGCTTGTTTGGAACGCTTGGACTGTCGGCTATCAAAGAACTGTGTGTGACTTTCGCATACGGTGTCCATTTTCGACCCATAAGTACTTTTCAAAAATGTAGCAACCATTTTGGGTTGAACTCGCCGCTTCATCGTGATGTATGAGGGATTTTGGGCATTTTTGGAAGAATAGGCACTTGTTTATTTGGAACGCTTGGATTTTCGACGTTCGAACAAATGACCGTGACTTTTACATATGGTGTCTGTTTTGGGCCCAAACGTACTTTTCGATAAGGTAGCGACCCTTTTGGATTGAAGTCACTCTTTTCGTCACGACGTATGAGGGATTTCGGCCGTTTGTGGATAAACAAGCACTTGCTTATTTGGAATGCTTGGACTGCCGGCGATAGAAGAACTAGTGTCACTTTCGCATACGGTGTACGTTTTCGGCCCATAAGTACTTTTCAGAAATGTAGCGACCCTTTTGGGTTGAACTCATAGCTTTGCCGTGACGTATGAGGGATTTTTGGCATTTTGGGGAGAACAGGCACTTGTTTATTTGGAACGCTTGGATTTTCGACGTTCGAAGAACCAACCGTGACTTTCACATATGGTGTCCGTTTTGGGCCCAAACGTAGTTTTCGACAAGGTAGCGACCCTTTTGGATTGAACTCACTCTTTTTGTCACGACGTATGAGGGATTTCGGCCGTTTGGGGATAAACATGCATTTGCATGTTTGAAACGCTTGAAGTGTCAGCGATCGAAGAACTGAGCGTGACTTTCGCATACGGTGTCCATTTTCGGCCCATAAGTACTTTTCGGAAATGTAGCGACCCTTTTGGATTGAACTCACCGCTTCACTGTGACGTATGAGGTATTTTGGGCATTTTCGAAAGAACAGGCACTTGTTTATTTCGAACGCTTGGATTTTCAACGTTCGAATAACTGACCGTGACTTTCACATATGGTGTCCGTTTTAGGCCCAAACGTAGTTTTCGATAAGGTAGCGACCCATTTGGATTGAACTCACTCTTTTTGGCACGACGTATGAGGGATTTCGACCGTTTGTGGATAAACATGCACTTGCTTGTTTGGAACGCTTGAAGTGTCGGCGATCGAAGAACAGAGCGTGACTTTCGCATACGGTGTCCGTTTTCGGCCCATAAGTACTTTTCGGATATGTAGCGACCCTTTTGGATTGAACTCATCGCTTCACCGTGACGTATGAGGTATTTTGGGCATTTTCAAAAAAACAGGCACTTGTTTATTTCAAACGCTTGGATTTTCGACGTTCGAAGAACTGACCGTGACTTTTACATATGGTGTCCGTTTTGGGCCCAAACGTACTTTTCGATAAGGTTCCGACCCTTTTGGATTGAACACACTCTTTTCGTCATAACGTATGAGGGATTTTGGCCGCTTGTGGATAAACAAGCACTTGCTTGTTTGGAACGCTGGGACTGTCGGCGATCGAAGAACTGAGTGTGACTTTTGCATACGGTGTACGTTTTCGGCCCATAAGTACTTTTCAGAAATGTAGAGGCCCTTTTGGGTTGAACTCATAGCTTTGCCGTGACGTATGAGGGATTTTTAGCATTTTGGGAAGAACAGGCACTTGTTTATTTGGAATGCTTGGATTTTCGACGTTCGAAGAACTGACCGTGATTTCACATATGGTGTCCGTTTTGGGCCCAAACGTAGTTTTCGATAAGGTAGCGACCCTTTCGGATTGAACTCACCCTTTTTGTCATGACATATGAGGGATTTCATCCATTTGTGGATAAACAAGCACTTGCTTGTTTGGAATGCTTGGACTATCGACGATCGAAGAACTGAGTGTGACTTTCGTATATGGTGTACGTTTTCGGCCCATAAGTACTTTTCAGAAATGTAGCGACCCTTTTGGGTTGAACTCATAGCTTTGCCGTGACATATGAGGAATTTTTAGCATTTTGGGAAGAACAGGCACTTGTTTATTTGGTACGCTGAGATTTTCGACGTTCGAAGAACTGACCGTGACTTTCACATATGGTGTCCGTTTTGTCCCCAAACGTAGTTTTCGATAAGGTAGCGACCCATTTGTATGTAACTCACTCTTTTTGTCACGACGTATGAGGGATTTCGGCCGTTTGTGGATAAACATGCACTTGCTCGTTCGGAACTCTTCAAGTGTCGGCGATCGAAGAACTGAGCGTGACTTTTGCATACGGTGTCCGTTTTCGTCCCATAAGTACTTTTCGAAAATGCAGCGACCCTTTTGGATTGAACTCACCGCTTCGCCGTAACGTATGAGGGATTTTGGGCATTTATGGAAGAATAGGCACTTGTTTATTTGGAACGCTTGGATTTTCGACGTTCGAAGAACTGACCGTGACTTTTACATATGGTGTCCGTTTTGGGCCCAAACGTACTTTTCGTTAAGGTAGCGACCCTTTTGGATTGAACTCACTATTTTCGTCATGATGTATGAGGGATTTCGGCCATTTGTGGATAAACAAGCACTTGCTTGTTTGGAATGCTTGGACTGTCGGCGATCGAAGAACTGAGTGTGACTTTCACATATGGTGTACGTTTTCGGCCCATAAGTACTTTTCAGAAATGTAGAGGCCCTTTTGGGTTGAACTCATAGCTTTGCCGTGACGTATGAGGGATTTTTGGCATTTTGGGAAGAACAAGCACTTGTTTATTTGGAATGCTAGGATTTTCGACGTTCGAATAACTGACCGTGACTTTAACATATGGTGTCCGTTTTCGGGCCCAAACGTAGTTTTCGATAAGGTAGCGACCCATTTGGATTGAACTCACTCTTTTTGTCACGACGTATGAGGGATTTTGGCCGTTTGTGGATAAACATGCACTCGCTTGTTTGGAACGCTTGAAGTGTCGACGATCGAAGAATAGAGCGTGACTTTCGTATACGGTGTCCGTTTTCTGCCCATAAGTACTTTTCGGAAATGTAGCGACCTTTTTGGATTGAACTCACCGCTTCGCCGTGACGTATGAGGTATTTTGGGCATTTTTGAAAAAATAGGCACTTGTTTATTTCGAACGCTTGGATTTTCGACGTTCGAAGAACTGACCGTGACTTTTACATATGGTGTCCGTTTTGGGCCCAAACGTACTTTTCGATAAGGTAGCGACCCTTTTGGATTGAACACACTCTTTTTGTCATGATGTATGAGGGATTTTGGCCGTTTGTGGATAAACAAGCACTTGCTTGTTTGGAACGCTTGGACTATCGGCGATCGAAGAACTGAGTGTGACTTTCGCATACGCTGTATGTTTTCGGCCCATAAGTACTTTTCGAAAATGTAGCGACCCTTTTGGGTTGAACTCACAGCTTTGCCGTGACGTATGAGGGATTTTTGGTATTTTGGGAAGAACATGCACTTGTTTATTTGGAATGCTTGGATTTTCGACGTTCGAAGAACTGACCGTGATTTCACATATGGTGTCCGTTTTGGGCCGAAACGTAGTTTTCGATCAGGTAACGACCCTTTGGGATTGAACTCACCCTTTTTGTGACGACGTATGAGGGATTTCAGCCGTTTGTAGATAAACATGCACTTGCTTTTTATGAACGCTCGAAGTGTCAGCGATCGAAGAACTGAGCGTGACTTTCGCATACGGTGTCCGTTTTCGGCCCATAAGTACTTTTCAGAAATGTAGCGACCCTTTTGGATTGAACTCACCTATTCGCCGTGACGTATGAGGGATTTTGGGCATTTTTGGAAGAATAGGCACTTGTTTATTTGGAACGCTTGGATTTTCGACGTTCGAAGAACTTACCGTGACTTTTACATATGGTGTCCATTTTGGGCCCAAATGTACTTTTCGATAAGGTAGCGACCCTTTTGGATTGAAGTCACTCTTTTCGTCACGACGTACGAGGGATTTCAGCCGTTTGTGGATAAACAAGCACTTGCTTGTTTGTAACGCTTGGACTGTCGGCGATCGAAGGACTGAGTGTGACTTTCGCATACGGTGTACGTTTTCGGGCCATAAGTACTTTTCAGAAATGTAGCGACCCTTTTGGGTTGAACTCATAGCTTTGCCGTGAGGTATGAGGGATTATTGGCATTTTGGGAAAAACAGGCACTTGTTTATTTGGAACGCTTGGATTTTCGACGTTCGAAGAACTGACCGTGACTTTCACATATGGTGTCCGTTTTGGCCCCAAACGTATTTTTCGATAGGGTAGCAACCCTTTAAATTGAACTCACTCTTTTAGTCACGACGTATGAGGGATTTTGGCCGTTTGTGGATAAATAAGCACTTGCTTGTTTGGAATGCTTGGACTGTCGGCGATCGAAGAACTGAGTGTGACTTTCGCATACGGTGTGCGTTTTCGGCCCATAAGTACTTTTCAAAAAAGTAGCGACCCTTTTGGGTTGAACTCATAGCTTTGCCGTGATGTATGAGGGACATTTGGCATTTTGGGAAAAATAGGCACTTGTTTATTTGGAACGCTTGGATTTTCGACGTCCAAAGAACTGACCATGACTTTCACATATGGTGTCCGTTTTGGGCCCAAACGTAGTTTTCGATAAGGTAGCGACCCTTTTCGATTGAACTCACTCTTTTCGTCACGACGTATGAGAGATTTCGGCCGTTTGTGGATAAACATGCACTTGCTTGTTTGGAACGCTTGAAGTGTCGGCGATCGAAGAACTGAGCGTGACTTTCGCATACGGTCTCCGTTTTTGGCCCATAAGTACTTTTCAGAAATGTAGCGACCCTTTTGGATTGGACTCACCGCTTCGCCATGACGTATGATGGATTTTGGGCATTTTTGGAAGAACAGGCACTTGTTTATTTGGAACGCTTGGATTTTCGACGTTCGAAGAACTGACCGTGACTTTTGCAAATGGTGTCCGTTTTGGGCCCAAACGTACTTTTCGATAAGGTAGCGACCCTTTTGGATTGAACTCACTCTTTTAGTCATGACGTATGAGGGATTTCAGTCATTTGTGGATAAACATGCACTTGCTTGTTTGGAACGCTCGGACTGTCGACGATCGAAGAACTGAGTGTGACTTTCGCATACGGTGTACGTTTTCGGCCCATAAGTACTTTTAGGAAATGTAGCGACCCTTTTGGGTTGAACTCACAGCTTTGTCGAGATTTATGAGGGATTTTGGGCATTTTAGGAAGAACAGGCACTCGTTTATTTGGAACGCTTGGATTTTCGACGTTCGAAGAACTGACCGTGACTTTCGCATATGGTGTCCGTTTTGGGCCCAAACGTAGTTTTCGATAAGGTAGCGACCCTTTTGGATTGAACTCACCCTTTTCGTCATGACGTATGAGGGATTTCGGCCGTTTGTGGATAAACACGCACTTGCTTTATTATGAACGCTTGAAGTGTCGGCGATCGAAGAACTGAGCGTGACTTTCACATACGGTGACCGTTTTCGGCCAATAAGTACTTTTTAGAAATGTAGCGACCCTTTTGGATTGAACTCACAGCTTCGCCATGACGTATGAGGGATTTTGGACATTTTCGGAAGAACAGGCACTTGTTTATTTGGAACGCTTGGATTTTCGACGTTCGAAGAACTGACCGTGACTTTTACATATGGTGTTCGTTTTGGGCCCAAACGTACTTTTCGATAAGGTAGCGGCCCTTTTGGATTGAACTCACTCTTTTTGTCACGACGTATGAGGGATTTCGGCCGTTTGTGGATAAATAAGCACTTGCTTGTTTGGAACGCTTGGACTGTCGGCGATCGAAGAACTGAGTGTTACTTTTGCATACGGTGTACGTTTTCGGCCCATAAGTACTTTTCGAAAATGTAGCGACCCTTTTGGGTTGAACTCACAGCTTTGCCGTGACGTACGAGGGATTTTTGGCATTTTGGGAAGAACAGGCACTTGTTTATTTGGAACGCTGGGATTTTCGACGTTCGAAGAACTGGCCGTGACTTTCACATATGGTGTTCGTTTTGGGCCCAAACGTAGTTTTCAATAAGGTAGCGACCCTTTTGGATTGAACTCACTCTTTTCATCACGACGTATGAGAAATTTCGGCCGTTTGTGGATAAACATGCACTTGCTTTTTATGAACGCTTGAAGTGTCGGCGATCGAAGAACTGAGCGTGACTTTCGCATACGGTGATCGTTTTCGGCCCATAAGTAGTTTTTAGAAATGTTGCGACCCTTTTGGATTGAACTCACCTCTTCGTCGTGACGTATGAGGGATTTTGAGCATTTTTGGAAGAATAGGAACTTGTTTATTTGGAACGCTTGGATTTTCGACGTACGAAGAACGGACCGTGACTTTTACATATGATGTCCGTTTTGGGTCCAAACGTACTTTTCGATAAGGTAGCGACCCTTTTGGATTGAACTCACTCTTTTCGTCACGACGTATGAGGGATTTCATCCATTTGTGGATAAACAAGCACTTGCTTGTTTGGAACGCTTGGACTGTCGGCGATCGAAGGACTGAGTGTGACTTTCGTATACGGTGTACGTTTTCGGCCCATAAGTACTTTTCAAAAATGTAGCGACCCTTTTGGGTTGAACTCATAGCTTTGCCGTGATGTATGTGGGATTTTTGGCGTTTTGGGAAGAACAGGCACTTGTTTATTTGGAACGCTTGGATTTTCGACGTTCGAAGAACTGACCGTGACTTTCACATACGGTGTCCATTTTGGGCCCAAACGTAGTTTTCGATAAGGTAGCGATCCTTTGAATTGAACTCACTCTTTTTGTCACGACGTATGAGGGATTTCGGCCGTTTGTGGATAAACATGCACTTGCTTGTTTGGAACGCTTGAAGTGTCGGCGATCGAAGAACTGAGCGTGACTTTCGCATACGGCATCCATTTTCGGCCCATAAGTACTTTTTGGAAATGTAGCGACCCTTTTGGGTTGAACTCACCGCTTCGCCGTGACGTATGAGGGATTTTGGGCATTTTTGGGAGAATAGGCACTTGTTTATTTGGAACGCTTAGATTTTCGACGTTCGAAGAACTGACCATGACTTTTGCATATGGTGTCCGTTATGGGCCCAAACGTACTTTTCGATAAGGTAGGGACCCTTTTGGATTGAACTCACTCTTTTCGTCATGACGTATGAGGGATTTCGGCCGATTGTGGATAAACAAGCACTTGCTTGTTTGGAACGCATGGACTGTCGGCGATCGAAGAACTGACTGTGAATTTCGCATACGGTGTACTTTTTCGGCCCATAAGTACTTATCAGAAATGTAGTGACCCTTTTGGGTTGACTCATAGCTTTGCCGTGACGTATGAGGGACTTTTGGCATTTTGGGAAGACCAGACACTTGTTTATTTGGAACGCTTTGATTTTCGATGTTCGAACAACTGATCGTGACTTTCACATATGGTGTCCGTTTTGGGCCCAAACGTAGTTTTCGATAAGGTAGCCACCCTTTTGGATTGAACTCACTCTTTTTGTCCCGACGTATGAGGGATTTCGGCCGTTTGTGGATAAACATGCACTTGCTTGTTTGGAAAGCTTGAAGTGTCGGCGATCGAAGAACTGAGCGTGACTTTCGCATACGGTGTCCGTTTTTGGCCCATAAGTACTTTTCGGAAATGTAGCGACCCTTTTGGATTGAACTCACCTCTTCACCGTGACGTATGAGGTGTTTTGGGCATTTTCGGAAGAATAGGCACTTGTTTATTTTGAACGCATGGATTTTCGACGTTCGAAGAACTGACCCTGACTTTTACATATGGTGTCCGTTTTGGGCCCAAACGTACTTTTCGATAAGGTAGCGACCCTTTTGGATTAAACTCACTCTTTTCTTCACGACATATGAGGGATTTCGGCTGTTTGTGGATAAACAAGCACTTTCTTGTTTGGAACGCTTTGATTGTCGACGATCGAAGAACTGAGTGTGACTTTCGCATATGGTGTCCGTTTTCGGCCCATAAGTACTTTTCGAAAATGTAGCGACCCTTTTGGATTGAACTCACCGCTTCACCGTGACGTATGAGGTATTTTGGGCATTTTCGAAACAACAGGGACTTGTTTATTTCGAACGCTTGGATTTTCGACGTTCGAAGAACTGACCGTGACTTTTATATATGGTGTCTGTTTTGAGCCCAAACGTACTTTTCGATAAGGTAGCGACCCTTTTGGATTGAACTCACTCTTTTCTTCACGACGTATGAGGGATTTCGGCCGTTTGTAGATAAACAAGCACTTGCTTGTTTGGAACGCTTGGAATTTCGGCGATCGAAGAACTGAGTATGACTTTCATATACGGTGTCCGTTTACGGCCCATAAGTACTTTTCAGAAATGTAGCGACCCTGTTGGGTTGAACTCACAGCTTTGCCGTGACGTATGAGGGATTTTTAGCATTTTGGGAAGAACAGGCACTTGTTTATTTGGAACGCTTGGATTTTCGACGTTCGAAGAACTGACTGTGACTTTTACATTTGGTGTCCGTTTTGGGCCCAAACGTACTTTTCGATAAGGTGGCGACCCTTTTGGATTGAACTCACTCTTTTTGTCACGACATGTGAGGGATTTCGATCGTTTGTGGATAGAAAAGCACTTGCTTGTTTGGAATGCTTGGACTGTCGACGATCGAAGAACTGAGTGCGACTTTCGCATGCGCTGTCCGTTTTCGGCCCATAAGTACTTTTCGAAAGTGTAGCGACCTTTTTGGATTGAACTCACCGCTTCGCCGTGACGTATGAGGTATTTTGTGCATTTTCAGAAGAACAGGCACTTGTTTGTTTGGAACGCTTGGATTTTCGACGTTCGAAGAACTGACCGTGACTTTTACATATGGTGTCCGTTTTGGGCCCAAACGGACTTTTCGATAAGGTAGCGACCCTTTTGGATTGAATTCACTCTTTTCTTCACGACGTATGAGGAATTTCGATCGTTTTTTCTGGATAAACAAGCACTTGCTTGTTTGGAACGCTTGGACTGTCGACGATCGAAGAACTGAGTGTGACTTTCGCAAATGGTGTCCGTTTTCGGCCCATAAGTACTTTTCGGAAATGTGACGACCCTTTTGGATTGAACTCACAGCTTCGCCATGAAGTATTAGGGATTTTGGGCATTTTCGAAAGAACAGGCACTTATTTATTTGGAACGCTTGGATTTTCGATGTTCGAAGAATTGACCGTGACTTTTACATATGGTGTCCGTTTTTGGCCCAAACGTACTTTTCGATAGGGTAGCGACCCTTTTGGATTGAAGTCACTCTTTTCGTCACAACGTATGAGGGATTTCGACCGTTTGTAGATAAACAAGCACTTGCTTGTTTGGAACGCTTGGACTGTCGGCGATCGAAGAACTGAGTGTGACTTTCGCATACTGTGTCCGTTTTCGGCCCATAAGTACTTTTCGGAAATGTAGCGACCCTATTGGGTTAAACTCACAGCTTTGCCGTGACGTATGAGGGAATTTGGGCATTTTTGGAAGAACAAGCACTTGTTTATTTGGAACGCTTGGATTTTCGATGTTCGAAGAACTGACCGTGACTTTTACATATGGTGTCCGTTTTGGGCCCAAATGGACTTTTCAATAAGGTAGCGACCCTTTTCGGTTCAACTCACCCTTCTCGTCGCGATGTATGAGGGATTTCGGGCATTTGTGGATGAACTTGCACTTGCTTCTTTGGAACGCTTGAAGTGTCGACGATCGAAGAACTGAGTGTGAATTTCGCATACGGTGTCCGTTTTCGGCCCTTAAGTACTTTTCGAAAATGTAGCGACCCTTTTGGATTGAACTCACCGCTTCGCCGTGACGTATGAGGGATTTTGGGCATTTTCGAAAGGACAGGCCTTGTTTATTTGGAACGCTTGGATTTTCGACCTTCGAAGAACTGACCGTGACTTTTACATACTGCGTCCATTTTGGGCCCAAACAGACTTTTCGATAAGGTAGCGACCCTTTTGGATTCAACTCACCCTTCTCGTCATGACGTTTGAGGGATTTCGACCGTTTGTGGATGAACATGCACTTGCTTGTTTGGGACGCTTGAAGTGTCGGCGATCGAAGAACTGAGTGTGACTTTCGCATACGGTGTCCATTTTCGGCCCTTAAGTACATTTCGGAAATGTAGCGACCCTTTTGGATTGAGCTCACCGCTTCGCCGTGACGTATGAGGAATTTTGGGCATTTTCGAAAGAACGGGCACTTGTGTACTTGAAACGCTTGGATATTCGACGTTCAAAGAACTGACCATGACTTTTACATATGGTGTTCGTTTTGGGCCCAAACGTACTTTTCGATAAGGTAGCGACCCTTTTGGATTGAACTCACCCTTTTCATCATGACGTATGAGGGATTTCGGTCGTTTGCGGATGAACATGCACTTTCTTGTTTGGAATGCTTGAATTGTCAGCGATTGAAGAACTAAGTGTGACTTTCGCATACGGTGTCCGTTTTCGGCCCATAAGTACTTTTCGAAAATGTAGCGACCCTTTCGGATTGAACTCACCGCTTCGTCGTAACGTATGAGGGATTTTGGGCATTTTTGGAAGAACAGGCACTTGTTTATTTGGAACGCTTGGATTTTCGACGTTCAAAGAACTGACCGTGACTTTTACATATGGTGTCCATTTTGGGCCCAAACGTACTTTTCGATAAGGTAGCGACCCTTTTGGATTGAACTCACTCATGCCGTCACAACGTATGAGGGATTTCGACCGTTTGTGGATGAACATGCATTTACTTGTTTGGAACGCTTGAAGTGTCGACGATCGAAGAACTGAGCATGACTTTCGCATACGGCGTCCGTTTTCGGCCCATAAGTACTTTTCGAAAGTGTAGCGACCCTTTTAGATTGAACTCACCGCTTCGCCATGATGTATGAGGGATTTTGGGCATTTTTAGAAGAACAGGCACTTGTTTATTTAAAACGCTTGGATTTTCGACGTTCGAAGAACTGACCGTGACTTTTACATATGGTGTCCGTTTTGGGCCCAAACGTACCTTTCGATAAGGTAGCGACCCTTTTGGATCGAACTCGCCCTTCTGCCACGATGTATAAGGGATTTTGGCCGTTTGTAGATAAACAAGCACTTGCTTATTTGGAACGCTTGGACTGTCGACGATCGAAGAACTGAGTGTGACTTTCGCATACGGTGTCCGTTTTCGACCCATGAGTACTTTTCGGAAATGTAGCGAGCCTTTTGGATTGAACTCACCGCTTCGCCGTGACGTATGGGGATTTTGGGCATTTTTGGAAGAACAGGCACTTGTTTATTTGGAACGCTTGGATTTTCGACGTTCGAAGAACTGACCGTGACTTTTACATATGGTGTCCGTTTTGGGCCCAAACGTACTTTTCGATAAGGTAGCGACACTTTTGGATTGAACTCACCCCTTTCATCATGACGTATGAGGGATTTCGGCCGTTTGTGGATAAACAAGCACTTGCTTGTTTGGAACGCTTGGACTGTCGGCGATCGAAGATTTGAGTGTGACTTTCACATACGGTGTCCGTTTTCGGCCCATAAGTACTTTACGGAAATGTAGCGACCCTTTTGGATTGAACTCACCATTTTCATCACAATGTATGAGGGATTTCGGCCATTTGTGGATGAACAAGTACTTGCTTGTTTGGAACGCTTGGATTGTCGGCGATTGAAGAACTGAGTGTGACTTTCGCATACGGTGTCCGTTTTCAGCCCATAAGTACTTTTCGGAAATGTAGTGACCCTTTTGGGTTGAACTCATAGCTTTACCGTGACGTATGAGGGATTTTTGGCATTTTTGGAAGAACAGGCACTTGTTTATTTGGAACGCTTGGATTTTCGACGTTCGAAGAACTGACCGTGACTTTTACATATGGTGTCCGTTTGGGCCCAAACGTACTTTTCGATAAGGTAGCGACACTTTTGGATTGAACTCACCCCTTTCGTCATGACATATGAGGGATTTCGGCCGTTTGTGGATAAACAAGCACTTGCTTGTTTGGAACGCTTGGACTATCGGCGATTGAAGAACTGAGTGTGACTTTCGCATTTGGTGTCCGTTTTCGGCCCATATGTACTTTTCGGAAATGTAGCGACCCTTTTGGATTGAACTCACCCTTTTCATCACGACGTATGACGGATTTCTGCTATTTGTGGATGAACAAGCACTTGCTTATTTGGAACGCTTGGATTGTCGGCGATTGAAGAACCGAGTGTGACTTTCGCATACGGTGTCCGTTTTCGGCCCATAAGTACTTTTTGGAAATGTAGCGGCCCTTTTGGATTGAACTCACCGCTTCGCCATGACGTATGAGGTATTTTGGGCATTTTCGGAAGAACAGGCACTTGTTTATTTCGAACGCTTGGATTTTCGATGTTCGAAGAACTGACCGTGACTTTTACATATGGTGTCCATTTTGGGCCCAAACGTACTCTTCGATAAGGTAGCGAGCCTTTTGGATTGAACTCACTCTTTTCTTCACGACGTATGAGGGATTTCGCCCGTTTGTGGATAAACAAGCACTTGCTTGTTTGGAACGTTTGGACTGTCGACGATCGAAAAACTGAGTATGACTTTCGTATACGGTGTTCGTTTACAGCCCATAAGTACTTTTCAGAAATGTAGCGACCCTTTTGGGTTGAACTCACAGCTTTGCCGTGACGTATGAGGGATTTTTGGCATTTTTGGAAGAACAGGTACTTGTTTATTTGGAACGCGTGGATTTTCGACGTTCGAAGAACTGACCGTGACTTTCACAAATGGTGTCCATTTTTGGGCCCAAACGTACTTTTCGATAAGGTAGCGACCCTTTTGGATTGAACTCACTCTTTTTGTCACGACGTATGGGGAATTTCGGCCGTTTGTGGATAAACAAGCACTTGCTTGTTTGGAACGCTTGGACTGTCGACGATCGAAGAACTGAGTGTGACTTTTGCATACGGTGTCCGTTTTTAGCCCATAAGTACTTTTCGAAAATGTAGCGACCCTTTTGGATTGAACTCACAGCTTTTCCGTGACGTAAGAGGGATTTTGGGCATTTTCGGAAGAACAGGCACTTGTTTATTTGGAACGCATGGATTTTCGACGTTCGAAGAAATGACCGTGACTTTTACATATGGTGTTCGTTTTGGGCCCAAACGTACTTTTCGATAAGGTAGCGACCCTTTTGGATTGAACTCACCCTTTTCATCACGACGTATGAGGGATTTCGGCCATTTGTGGATGAACAAGCAGTTGCTTGCTTGGAATGCTTGGATTGTCGGCGATTGAAGAACTGAGTGTGACTTTCGCATACGGTGTCCGTTTTCGCCCCATAAGTACTTTTCGGAAATGTAGCGACCCTTTTGGATTGAACTCACCCTTTTCATCACGACGTATGAGGGATTTCATCCGTTTGTGGATGAACAAGCGCTTGCTTGTTTGGAACGATGGGATTGTCGACAATCGATGAACTGAGTGTGACTTTCGCATTTGGTGTTCGTTTTCGACCCATAAGTACTTTTTGGAAACGTTGCAACCCTTTCGGATTGAACTCACAGCTTCGCCGTGACGTATGAGGGATTTTTGGCATTTTTTGATGAACAGGCACTTGTTTATTTTGAATGCTTGGATTTTCGACGTTCGAAGAACTGATCGTGACTTTTACATATGGTGTACGTTTTGGGCCCAAACGTACTTTTCGATAAGGTAGCGACACTTTTGGATTGAACTCACCCCTTTCATCACGACGTATGAGGGATTTCAACCGTTTGTGGATGAACATGCACTTGCTTGTTTGGAACGCTTGGATTGTCGACGATCGAAGAACTGAGTGAGACTTTCGTATACAGTGTCCATTTTTGGCCCATAAGTACTTTTCGGAAATGTAGCGACCCTTTTGGATTGAACTCACCGCTTCACCGCGACATATTAGGGATTTTGGGCATTTTTTGAAGAACAGGCACTTCTTTATTTGGAACGCTTGGATTTTCGACGTTCGAAGAACTGACCGTGACTTTTACATATGGTGTCCGTTTTGGACCCAAACGTGCTTTTCGATAAGGTAGCGACCCTTTTGGATTGAACTTACCCTTCTCATCGTGACGTATGAGGGATTTCGGCCGTTTGTGGATAAATAAGCTTTTGCTTGTTCGAAACGCTTGGACTGTCGGGGATCGAAGAACTGAGTGTGACTTTAGCATACGGTGTCCGTATTCAGCCCATAATTACTTTTCGAAAATGTAGCGACCCTTTTGGATTGAACTCACCCTTTTAATCACGACGTATGAGGGATTTTGGCCATTTGTGGATGAACAAGCACTTGCTTGTTTGGAATGCTAGGATGGTCGGCGATGGAAGAACAGAGTGTGACTTTCGCATACGGTGTCCGTTTTTGGCCCATATGTACTTTTCAGAAATGTGGTGACCCTTTTGGATTGAACTCACCCTTTTCATTACATCGTACGATGGATTTCGACCGTTTGTGGATGAGCAAGCACTTGCTTGTTTGGAACGCTCGGACTATCGGCGATCGGGGCACTGAGTTTGACTTTCGCATACGGTGTCCGTATTCGGCCCATAAGTACTTTTCGGAAATGTAGCGACCCTTTTAGATTGAAATCACAGCTTCGTCGTGACGTATGAGGGATTCTAGGCATTTTTGGAAGAACAGGCACTTGTTTATTTAGAACGCTTGGATTTTCGACGTTCGAAGAACTGACCGTGACTTTTACATATGGTGTCCGTTTTGGGCCCAAAAGTACTTTTGGATAAGGTAGCGACCCTTTGGGATTTAACTCACCCTTTTCGTCATGACGGATGAGGGATTTTGACCGTTTGTGGATGAACAAGCGCTTGCTTGTTTGGAACGCTTGGATTGTCGGCGATCGAAGAACTGAGTGTGACTTTCGTATTCGTTGTCCGTTTTCGGCCCATAAGTACTTTTCAAAAAAGTAACGACCCTTTTGGATTGAACTCATCGCTTCGCCCTGACGTATGATGAATTTTGGGCATTTTTGGAAGAACAGGCACTTGTTTATTTAGAACGCTTGGATTTTCGACGTTCGAAGAACTGACCGTGACTTTTACATATGGTGTCCGTTTTGGGCCCAAAAGTACATTTCGATAAGGTAGCGACCCTTTGGGATTTAACTCACCCTTTTCGTCATGACGGATGAGGGATTTTGACCGTTTGTGGATGAACAAGCGCTTGCTTGTTTGGAACGCTTGGATTGTCGGCGATCGAAGAACTGAGTGTGACTTTCGTATTCGTTGTCCGTTTTCGGCCCATAAGTACTTTTCAAAAAAGTAACGACCCTTTTGGATTGAACTCATCGCTTCGCCCTGACGTATGATGAATTTTGGGCATTTTTGGAAGAACAGGAAGTTGTTTATTTGGGACGCTTGGATTTTCGACGTTCGAAGAACTGACCGTGACTTTTACATATGGTGTCCATTTTTAGGCCCAAATGTACTTTTCGATAAGGTAGCGACACTTTTGGATTGAACTCACTCTATTCGACATGACGTATGAGGGATTTTGGCCGTTTGTGGATAAGCAAGCACTTGCTTGTTTGGAACGCTTGGACTGTCGGCGATCGAAGAACTGAGTGTGACTTTCGCATATGATGTCCGTTTTCGGCCCATAAGTTCTTTTCGGAAATGTAGCGTCCCTTTTGGATTGAACTCACCCGTATCATCACGACGTATGAGGGATTTCGGCCATTTATGGATGAACAAGCACTTGCTTGTTTGGAACGCTTGGATTGTCGGCGATTGAAGAACTGAGTGTGACTTTCGCATACGGTGTCTGTTTTAGGCCCGTAATTACTTTTCGGAAATGTAGCGACCCTTTTGGACTGAACTCACCCTTTTCATCACAACGTATGAGGGATTTCGACCATTTGTGGATGAACAAGCGCTTGCTTGTTTGGAATGCTGGGATTGTCGGCAATTGAAGAACTGAGTGTAACTTTCGCATTCGGTGTCCGTTTTCGACCCATAAGTACTCTTTGGAAATGTAGCGACCCTTTTGGATTGAACTCACCGCTTCGCCATGACGTATGAGGGATTTTGGGCATTTTTGAAAGAACAGGCACTTGTTTATTTGGAACGCTTGGATTTTCGACGTTCGAAGAACTGACCGTGACTTTTACATATGGTGTCCATTTTGAGCCCAAACGTACTTTTCGATAAGGTAGCGACACTTTTGGATTGAACTCACCCCTTTCATCACGACGTATGAGCGATTTTGGCCATCTGTGGATGAACATGCACTTGCTTGTTTGGAACGCTTGGATTGTCGACGATCGAAGAACTGAGTGTGACTTTCGCATACGGTGTCCGTTTTCGGCCCATTAGTACTTTTCAGAAATGTAGCGACCCTTTCGGATTGAACTCACCCTTTTCATTACAACGTACGAGGGATTTCGGCCATTTGTGGATGAACAAGCACTTGCTTGTTTGGAACGCTTGGACTGTCGGTGATCGAGGAACTGAGTGTGACTTTTCCTTACGGTGTCCGTTTTTGGCCCATATGTACTCTTCGGAAATGTAACGACCCTTTCGAATCGAATTTAAAGCTTCGCCATGACGTATAACAAGAACAGGCACTTGTTTATTTGGAACGCTTGGATTTTCTACGTTCAAAAAACGGACCGTGACTTTTACATATGGTGTCCGTTTTAGGCCCAAAAGTACTTTTTGATAAGGTAGCGACCCTTTGGGATTGAACTCACCCCTTTCATCACGACGTATAAGGGATTTTGGCCATCTGTGGATGAACATGCACTTGCTTGTTTGGAACGCTTGGATTGTCGACGATCGAAGAACTGAGTGTGACTTTCGCATACGGTGTCCGTTTTCGGCCCATTAGTACTTTTCGGAAATGTAGCGACCCTTTCGGATTGAGCTCACCCTTTTCATTACAACGTACGAGGGATTTCGGCCATTTGTGGATGAACAAGCACTTGCTTGTTTGGAACGCTTGGACTGTCGACAATCGAGGAACTGAGTGTGACTTTCCCATACGGTGTCCGTTTTCGGCCTATAAGTACTTTTTGGAAATGTAGCGACCCTTTTGAATTGAATTCAAAGCTTCGCCATGACGTATGAGGGATTTTGGACATTTTTGGACGAACAGGCACTTGTTTATTTGGAACGCTTGGATTTTCGACGTTCGAAGAACTGACCGTGACTTTTACATATGGTGTCCGTTTTGGGCCCAAAAGTAATTTGGATAAGGTAGCGACCCTTTGGGATTTAACTCACCCTTTTCGTCATGACGTATAAGGGATTTCGACCGTTTGTGGATGAACAGGCACTTGCTTGTTTGGAACGCTTGGATTGTCGGCGATCGAAGAACTGAGTGTGACTTTCGCATACGGTGTCCGTTTTCGGCCCATAAGTACTTTTCGGAAATGTAGCGACCCTTTCGGATTGAACTCACCCTTTTCATTACAACGTACGAGGGATTTCGGCCATTTGTGGATGAACAAGCACTTGCTTGTTTGGAACGCTTGGACTGTCGACAATCGAGGAACTGAGTGTGACTTTCCCATACGGTGTCCGTTTTCGGCCTATAAGTACTTTTTGGAAATGTAGCGACCCTTTTGAATTGAATTCAAAGCTTCGCCATGACGTATGAGGGATTTTGGACATTTTTGGACGAACAGGCACTTGTTTATTTGGAACGCTTGGATTTTCGACGTTCGAAGAACTGACCGTGACTTTTACATATGGTGTCCGTTTTGGGCCCAAAAGTAATTTGGATAAGGTAGCGACCCTTTGGGATTTAACTCACCCTTTTCGTCATGACGTATAAGGGATTTCGGCCGTTTGTGGATGAACAGGCACTTGCTTGTTTGGAACGCTTGGATTGTTGGCGATCGAAGAACTAAGTGTGACTTTCGCATACGGTGTCCGTTTTGGGCCCATAAGTACTTTTTGAAAATGGAGCATCCCTTTCGGATTGAACTCACCCTTTTTGTTACAACGTACGAGGGATTTCGACCGTTTTGGGATGGACAAGCACTTGCTTGTTTGGTACGCTTGGACTGTCGGCGATCGAGGAACTGAGTGTAACTTTCGCATACGGTGTCTGTTTTTTGTCCATAAGTACTTTTCGGAAATGTAGCAAGCCTTTTGGATCGAACTCACCCTTTTCATCACGGCGTATGAGGGATTTCGACCGTTTGTGGATGAACAAGCGCTTGCTTGTTTGGAATGCTTGGATTGTCGACAATCGAAGAACTGAGTGTGACTTTCGCATTCGGTGCCAGTTTTCGGCCCATAAGTACTTTTCGGAAATGTAGCGACCCTTTTGGATTGAACTCACTACTTCGCCGTAATGTATGAGGGATTCTGGGCATTTTTGGAAGAACAGGCACTTGTTTATTCGGAATGCTTGGATTTTCGGGGTTCGAAGAACTGACCGTGACTTTTACATATGGTGTCCGTTTTGGGCCCAAACGTACTTTTCGATAAGGAAGCGATTCTTTTGGATTGAACTCACCCCTTTCGTCATGACGTATGAGGGATTTTGGCCGTTTAAGGAAGAACAAGCACATGCTTGTTTGGAACGCTTGGATTGTCGGCGATCGAAGAACTGAGTGTGGCTTTCGCATATGGTGTCCGTTTTGGGCCCATAAGTACTTTTTGAAAATGGAGCGACCCTTTCGGATTGAACTCACCCCTTTCACTTCATCGTACGGGGGATTTCGGCCGTTTGTTGATGAACAAGCACTTGCTTGTTTGGAACGCTTGGAGTGTCGGCAATCGAGGCATTGAGTTTGACTTTCGCATACAGTGTCCGTATTCGGCCCATAAGTAGTTTTCGAAAATGTGGCGACCCTTTTGGATTGAAATCATAGCCTCGTCGTGACGTATTAGGGATTTTGGGCATTTTTGGAAGAATAGGCACTTGTTTATTTGGAACGCTTGGATTTTCGACGTACGAAGATCTGACCGTGACTTTTACATATGGTGTCCGTTTTGGGCCCAAAAGTACTTTTCGATAAGGTAGCGACCCATTGGGATTTAACTTGCCCTTTTCATCATGATATATGAGGGATTTCGACCGTTTGTGGATGAACAAGCACTTGCTTGTTTGGAACGCTTGGACTGTCGACGATCGAAGAACTGAGTGTGACTTTCGCATACGGTGTCCGTTTTCGGCCCATAAGTACTTTTCGGAAATGGAGCGACCCTTTTGGATTGAACTCACTACTTTTTTCGACCCATAAGTACTCTTCGGAAATGTAGCGACCCTTTTGGATTGAACTCACTACTTTTTTCGACCCATAAGTACTCTTCGGAAATGTAGCGACCCTTTTGGATTGAACTCACTACTTTTTTCGACCCATAAGTACTCTTCGGAAATGTAGCGACCCTTTTGGATTGAACTCACTACTTTTTTCGACCCATAAGTACTCTTCGGAAATGTAGCGACCCTTTTGGATTGAACTCACTACTTTTTTCGACCCATAAGTACTCTTCGGAAATGTAGCGACCCTTTTGGATTGAACTCACTACTTTTTTCGACCCATAAGTACTCTTCGGAAATGTAGCGACCCTTTTGGATTGAACTCACTACTTTTTTCGACCCATAAGTACTCTTCGGAAATGTAGCGACCCTTTTGGATTGAACTCACTACTTTTTTCGACCCATAAGTACTCTTCGGAAATGTAGCGACCCTTTTGGATTGAACTCACTACTTTTTTCGACCCATAAGTACTCTTCGGAAATGTAGCGACCCTTTTGGATTGAACTCACTACTTTTTTCGACCCATAAGTACTCTTCGGAAATGTAGCGACCCTTTTGGATTGAACTCACTACTTTTTTCGACCCATAAGTACTCTTCGGAAATGTAGCGACCCTTTTGGATTGAACTCACTACTTTTTTCGACCCATAAGTACTCTTCGGAAATGTAGCGACCCTTTTGGATTGAACTCACTACTTTTTTCGACCCATAAGTACTCTTCGGAAATGTAGCGACCCTTTTGGATTGAACTCACTACTTTTTTCGACCCATAAGTACTCTTCGGAAATGTAGCGACCCTTTTGGATTGAACTCACCCTTTTCGTTACATCGTACAAGGGATTTCGGCCGTTTGTGGATGAACAAGCTTGGATTGTCGACGATTGAAGAACTGAGTGTGACTTTCGCATACGGTGTCCGTTTTCGGCCCATTAGTACTTTTCGGAAATGTAGCGACCCTTTCGGATTGAACTCACCCTTTTCATTAAAACGTACGAGGGATTTCGGCCATTTGTGGATGAACAAGCACATTGCTTGTTTGGAACGCTTGGACTGTCGGCGATCGAGGAACTGAGTGTGACTTTCCCATACGGTGTCCGTTTTCGGCCCATAAGTACTTTT
>NW_019249296.1:35910-59070 GCF_002742605.1 Olea europaea var. sylvestris
GCCCTTGCTTTTGGAACGCTTGGATTGTCGGCGATCGAAGAACTGAGTGTGACTTTCGCATACGGTGTCCGTTTTGGGCCCATAAGTACTTTTCGAAAATGGAGCGTCCCTTTCGGATTGAACTCACCCTTTTTGTTACAACGTACGAGGGATTTCGACCGTTTGGGGATGGACAAGCACTTGCTTGTTTGGAACGCTTGGACTATCGACGATCGAGGAACTGAGTGTAACTTTCGCATACGGTGTCTGTTTTTTGCCCATAAGCACTTTTCGAAAATGTAGCAAGCCTTTTTGATCGAACTCACCCTTTTCATTACGACGTATGAGGGATTTCGACCGTTTGTGGATGAACAAGTGCTTGCTTGTTTGGAATGCTTGGATTGTCGACAATCGAAGAACTGAGTGTGACTTTCGCATTCGGTGTCCGTTTTCGACCCATAAGTACTCTTCGGAAATGTAGCGACCCTTTTGGATTGAACTCACCGCTTCGCCGTGACGTATGAGGGATTTTGGGCATTTTTGAAAGAACAGGCACTTGTTTATTTGGAACGCTTGGATTTTCGACGTTCGAAGAATTATTTTCGACGTTCGAAGAATTGACCGTGACTTTTACATATGGTGTCCATTTTGAGCCCAAACGTACTTTTCGATAAGGTAGCGACACTTTTGGATTGAACTCACCCCTTTCATCAAGACGTATGAGGGATTTTGGCCATCTGTGGATGAACATGCACTTGCTTGTTTGGAACGCTTGGATTGTCGACGACCGAAGAACTGAGTGTGACTTTCGCATACGGTGTCCGTTTTCGGCCCATTAGTACTTTTCGGAAATGTAGCGACGCTTTCGGATTGAACTCACTCTTTTCATTACAACGTACGGGGGATTTCGGCCATTTGTGGATGAACAAGCACTTGCTTGTTTGGAACGCTTGGACTGTCGACGATCGAGGAACTGGGTGTGACTTCCCATACGGTGTCCGTTTTCGGCCCAGTAGTACTTTTCGGAAATGTAGCGACGCTTTCGGATTGAACTCACTCTTTTCATTACAACGTACGGGGGATTTCGGCCCTTTGTGGATGAACAAGCACTTGCTTGTTTGGAACGCTTGGATTGTCGACGACCGAAGAACTGAGTGTGACTTTCGCATACGGTGTCCGTTTTCGGCCCAGTAGTACTTTTCGGAAATGTAGCGACGCTTTCGGATTGAACTCACTCTTTTCATTACAACGTACGGGGGATTTCGGCCCTTTGTGGATGAACAAGCACTTGCTTGTTTGGAACGCTTGGATTGTCGACGACCGAAGAACTGAGTGTGACTTTCGCATACGGTGTCCGTTTTCGGCCCAGTAGTACTTTTCGGAAATGTAGCGACGCTTTCGGATTGAACTCACTCTTTTCATTACAACGTACGGGGGATTTCGGCCCTTTGTGGATGAACAAGCACTTGCTTGTTTGGAACGCTTGGATTGTCGACGACCGAAGAACTGAGTGTGACTTTCGCATACGGTGTCCGTTTTCGGCCCAGTAGTACTTTTCGGAAATGTAGCGACGCTTTCGGATTGAACTCACTCTTTTCATTACAACGTACGGGGGATTTCGGCCCTTTGTGGATGAACAAGCACTTGCTTGTTTGGAACGCTTGGATTGTCGACGACCGAAGAACTGAGTGTGACTTTCGCATACGGTGTCCGTTTTCGGCCCAGTAGTACTTTTCGGAAATGTAGCGACGCTTTCGGATTGAACTCACTCTTTTCATTACAACGTACGGGGGATTTCGGCCCTTTGTGGATGAACAAGCACTTGCTTGTTTGGAACGCTTGGATTGTCGACGACCGAAGAACTGAGTGTGACTTTCGCATACGGTGTCCGTTTTCGGCCCAGTAGTACTTTTCGGAAATGTAGCGACGCTTTCGGATTGAACTCACTCTTTTCATTACAACGTACGGGGGATTTCGGCCCTTTGTGGATGAACAAGCACTTGCTTGTTTGGAACGCTTGGATTGTCGACGACCGAAGAACTGAGTGTGACTTTCGCATTCGGTGCCAATTTTTGGCCCATAAGTACTTTTCGGAAATGTAGCGACCCTTTTGGGTTGAACTCACTGCTTCGCCGTAATGTATGAGGGATTCTGGGCATTTTTGAAAGAACAGGCACTTGTTTATTTGGAACGCTCGGATTTTCGACGTTCGAAGAACTGACCGTGACTTTTACATATGGTGTCCATTTTGAGCCCAAACGTACTTTTCGATAAGGTAGCGACACTTTTGGATTGAACTCACCCCCTTCATCACGACGTATGAGGGATTTTGGCCATCTGTGGATGAACATGCACTTGCTTGTTTTGAATGCTTGTATTGTCGACGATCGAAGAACTGAGTGTGACTTTCGCATACGGTGTCCGTTTTCGGCCCATTAGTACTTTTCGGAAATGTAGCGACCCTTTCGGATTGAGCTCACCCTTTTCATTAAACGTACGAGGGATTTCGGCCATTTGTGGATGAACAAGCACTTGCTTGTTTGGAACGCTTGGACTGTCGACAATCGAGGAACTGAGTGTGACTTTCCCATACGGTGTCCGTTTTCGACCTATAAGTACTTTTTGGAAATGTAGCGACCCTTTTGAATTGAATTCAAAGCTTCGCCATGACGTATGAGGGATTTTGGACATTTTTGGACGAACAGGCACTTGTTTATTTGGAACGCTTGGATTTTCGATGTTCGAAGAACTGACCGTGACTTTTACATATGGTGTCCGTTTTGGGCCCAAAAGTAATTTGGATAAGGTAGCGACCCTTTGGGATTTAACTCACCCTTTTCGTCATGACGTATAAGGGATTTCGGCCGTTTGTGGATGAACAGGCACTTGCTTGTTTGGAACGCTTGGATTGTCGACGATCGAAGAACTGAGTGTGACTTTCGTATACGGTGTCCGTTTTGGGCCCATAAGTACTTTTCGAAAATGGAGCATCCCTTTCGGATTGAACTCACCCTTTTTGTTACAACGTACGAGGGATTTGGACCGTTTTGGGATGGACAAGCACTTGCTTGTTTGGAACGCTTGGACTGTCGGCGATCGAGGAACTGAGTGTAACTTTCGCATACGGTGTCTGTTTTTTTTCCATAAGTACTTTTCGGAAATGTAGCAAGCCTTTTGGATCGAACTCACCCTTTTCATCACGACGTATGAGGGATTTCGACCGTTTGTGGATGAACAAGCGCTTGCTTGTTTGGAATGCTTGGATTGTCGACAATCGAAGAACTGAGTGTGACTTTCGCATTCGGTGCCAGTTTTCGGCCCATAAGTACTTTTCGGAAATGTAGCGACCCTTTTGGATTGAACTCACTGCTTTGCCGTAACGTATGAGGGATTCTGGGCATTTTTGGAAGAACAGGCGCTTGTTTATTCGGAATGCTTGGATTTTCGAGGTTCGAAGAACTGACCCTGACTTTTACATATGGTGTCCGTTTTGGGCCCAAACGTACTTTTCGATAAGGAAGCGATTCTTTTAGATTGAACTCACCCCTTTCGTCATGACGTATGAGGGATTTTGGCCGTTTAAGGAAGAACAAGCACATGCTTGTTTGGAACGCTTGGATTGTCGGCGATCGAAGAACTGAGTGTGACTTTCGTATATGGTGTCCGTTTTGGGCCCATAAGTACTTTTTGAAAATGGAGCGACCCTTTCGGATTGAACTCACCCCTTTCGCTTCATCGTACGAGGGATTTCGGCCGTTTGTTGATGAACAAGCACTTGCTTGTTTGGAACGCTTGGAGTGTCGGCAATCGAGGCATTGAGTTTGACTTTCGCATACAGTGTCCGTATTTGGCCCATAAGTAGTTTTCGAAAATGTGGCGACCCTTTTGGATTGAAATCATAGCCTCGCCGTGACGTATGAGGGATTTTGGGCATTTTTGGAATAATAGGCACTTGTTTATTTGGAACGCTTGGATTTTCGACGTTCGAAGATCTGACCGTGACTTTTACATATGGTGTCCGTTTTGGGCCCAAAAGTACTTTTCGATAAGGTAGCGACCCATTGGGATTTAACTCGCCCTTTTCATCATGATATATGAGGGATTTCGACCGTTTGTGGATGAACAAGCACTTGCTTGTTTGGAACGCTTGGATTGTCGGCGATCGAAGAACTGAGTGTGACTTTCGCATACTGTGTCCGTTTCGGGCCCATAAGTACTTTTCGAAAATGGAGCGACCCCTTCAGATTGAACTCACCCTTTTCGTTACATCGTACAAGGGATTTCGGCCGTTTGTGGATGAACAAGCAATTGCTTGTTTGGAACGCTTGGACTGTCGGCGATCGAGGAACTGAGTGTGACTTTCCCATACGGTGTCCGTTTTCGGCCCATAAGTACTTTTTGAAAATGTAGCGACCCTTTTGAATTGAATTCAAAGCTTCGCCATGACGTATGAGGGATTTTTGGACATTTTATGAACAGGCACTTGTTTATTTGGAACGCTTGGATTTTCGACGTTCGAAGAACTGACCGTGACTTTTACATATGGTGTCCGTTTTGGGCCCATAAGTACTTTTCGGAAATGTAGCGACCCTTTTGGGCTGAACTCACCCTTTTCATCACGACGTATAAGGGATTTCGACCTTTTGTGGATGAACAGGCACTTGCTTGTTTGGAACGCTTGGATTGTCGGCGATCGAAGAACTGAGTGTGACTTTCGCATACGGTGTCCGTTTTAGGCCCATAATTACTTTTCGGAAATGTAGCGACCCTTTTGGGCTGAACTCACCCTTTTCATCACGACGTATGTGGGATTTCGACCTTTTGTGGATGAACAGGCACTTGCTTGTTTGGAACGCTTGGATTGTCGGCGATCGAAGAACTGAGTGTGACTTTCGCATTCGGTGTCCGTTTTCGACCCATAATTACTTTTCGATAAGGTAGCGACACTTTTGGATTGAACTCACCCCTTTCATCATGACGTATGAGGGATTTTGGCCATCTGTGGATGAACATGCACTTGCTTGTTTGGAACGCTTGTATTGTCGACGATCGAAGAACTGAGTGTGACTTTCGCATACGGTGTCCGTTTTCGGCCCATTAGTACTTTTCGGAAATGTAGCGACCCTTTCGGATTGAACTCACCCTTTTCATTACAACGTACGAGGGATTTCGGCCATTTGTGGATGAACAAGCACTTGCTTGTTTGGAACGCTTGGACTGTCGGCGATCGAGGAACTGAGTGTGACTTCCCATACGGTGTCCGTTTTCGGCCCATAAGTACTTTTCGAAAATGTAGCGACCCTTTTGAATTGAATTCAAAGCTTCGCCATGACGTATAACAAGAATAGGTACTTGTTTATTTGGAACGCTTGGATTTTTGACGTTCGAAAAATTGACCGTGACTTTTACATATGGTGTCCGTTTTAGGCCCAAAAGTACTTTTTGATAAGGTAGCGACCCTTTGGGATTGAACTCACCCCTTTCATCACGACGTATGAGGGATTTTGGCCATCTGTGGATGTACATGCACTTGCTTGTTTGGAACGCTTGGATTGTCGACGATCGAAGAACTGAGTGTGACTTTCGCATACGGTGTCCGTTTTTAGCCCATAAGTACTTTTCGGAAATGTAGCGACCCTTTCAGATTGAACTCACCCTTTTCGTTACAACGTACGAGGGATTTCGGCCATTTGTGGATGAACAAGCACTTGCTTGTTTGGAACGCTTGGACTGTCGGCGATCGAGGAACTGAGTGTGACTTTCCCATACGGTGTCCGTTTTCGGTCCATACGTACTTTTTGGAAATGTAGCGACCCTTTTGAATTGAATTCAAAGCTTCGCCATGACGTATGAGGGATTTTGGACATTTTTGGATGAACAGGCACTTGTTTATTTGGAACGCTTTGATTTTCGACGTTCGAAGAACTGACCGTGACTTTTACATATGGTGTCCGTTTTAGGCCCATAATTACTTTTCGGAAATGTAGCGACCCTTTCAGATTGAACTCACCCTTTTCGTTACAACGTACGAGGGATTTCGACCGTTTGGGGATGGACAAGCACTTGCTTGTTTGGAACGCTTGGATTGTCGGCGATCGAAGAACTGAGTGTGACTTTCGCATACGGTGTCCGTTTTGGGCCCATAAGTACTTTTCGAAAATGGAGCGTCCCTTTCGGATTGAACTCACCCTTTTTGTTACAACGTACGAGGGATTTCGACCGTTTGGGGATGGACAAGCACTTGCTTGTTTGGAACGCTTGGACTATCGACGATCGAGGAACTGAGCGTAACTTTCGCATACGGTGTCTGTTTTTTGCCCATAAGTACTTTTCGAAAATGTAGCAAGCCTTTTTGATCGAACTCACCCTTTTCATCACGACGTATGAGGGATTTCGACCGTTTGTGGATGAACAAGCGCTTGCTTGTTTGGAATGCTTGGATTGTCGACAATCGAAGAACTGAGTGTGACTTTCGCATTCGGTGCCAATTTTTGGCCCATAAGTACTTTTCGGAAATGTAGCGACCCTTTTGGATTGAACTCACTGCTTCGCCGTAATGTATGAGGGATTCTGGGCATTTTTGGAAGAACAGGTACTTGTTTATTCGGAATGCTTGGATTTTCGAGGTTCGAAGAACTGACCGTGACTTTTACATATGGTGTCCGTTTTGGGCCCAAACGTACTTTTAGATAAGGTAGCGATTCTTTTGGATTGAACTCACCCCTTTCGTCATGACGTATGAGGGATTTTGGCCCTTTGAGGATGAACAAGCACATGCTTGTTTGGAACGCTTGGATTGTCGACGATCGAAGAACTGAGTGTGACTTTCGCATATGGTGTCCGTTTTCGGCCCATAAGTACTTTTCGAAAATGGAGCGACCCGTTCGGATTGAACTCACCCCTTTCGCTTCATCGTACAAGGGATTTCGGCCGTTTGTTGATGAACAAGCACTTGCTTGTTTGGAACGCTTGGAGTGTCGGCAATCGAGGCATTGAGTTTGACTTTCGCATACAGTGTCCGTATTTGGCCCATAAGTAGTTTTCGAAAATGTGGCGACCCTTTTGGATTGAAATCATAGCCTCGCCGTGACGTATGAGGGATTTTGGGCATTTTTGGAAGAATAGGCACTTGTTTAGTTGGAACGCTTGGATTTTCGACGTTCGAAGAACTGACCGTGACTTTTACATATGGTGTCCGTTTTGGGCCCAAAAGTACTTTTTGATAAGGTAGCGACCCGTTGGGATTTAACTCACCCTTTTCATCATGATGTATGAGGGATTTCGACCGTTTGTGGATGAACAGGCACTTGTTTATTCGGAATGCTTGGATTTTCTAGGTTCGAAGAACTGACCGTGACTTTTACGTATCGTGTCCGTTTTGGGCCCAAACGTACTTTTCGATACGGTAGCGATACTTTTGGATTGAACTCGCCCCTTTCGTCACGACGTATGAGGGATTTTGGCCGTTTGAGGATGTACAAGCACATGCTTGTTTGGAATGCTTGGATTGTCGGCGATCGAAGAACTGAGTGTGACTTTCGCATACAGTGTCCGTTTTGGGCCCATAAGTACTTTTCAAAAATGGAGCAACCCTTTTGGATTGAACTCACCCTTTTCGATACATCGTACGAGGGATTTCGGCCGTTTGTGGATGAACAAGCACTTGCTTGTTTGGAATGCTTGGACTATCGGCGATCGAGGCACTGAGTTTGACTTTCGCATACGGTGTCCGTTTTCGGCCCATAAGTACTTTTCGGAAATGTAGCGACCCTTTTGGATTGAACTCACCCTTTTCATCACAACGTATGAGGGATTTGGACCGTTTGTGGATGAACAATGGCTTGCTTGTTTGGAACGCTTGGATTGTCGGCAATCGAAGAACTGAATGTGACTTTCGTACTCGCTGTCCGTTTTCGGCCCATAAGTACTTTTCGAAAATGGAGCGACCCTTTTGGATTGAACTCTCCCTTTTCATCATGACATATGAGGGATTTCGGCCGTTTGGGGATGAACAAGCACTTGCTTGTTTGGAACGCTTGGATTGTCGGCGATCGAAGAACTGAGTGTGACTTTCGCATACAGTGTCCGTTTTGGGCCCATATGTACTTTTCAAAACTGGAGTGTCCCTTTCGGATTGAACTCACCCTTTTCATTTCAACGTATGAGGGATTTCGGCCGTTTGAGGATGAACAAGAACTTGCTTGTTTGGAACGCTTGGACTATCGGCAATTGAGGAACTGAGTGTGATTTTTGCATACGGTGTCCGTTTTCGGCCCATAAGTAGTTTTCGAAAATGTAGCGACCCTTTTGGATTGAACTCACCCTTTTCATCACGACGTATTAGGGATTTTGACCGTTTGTGGATGAACAAGTGCTTGCTTGTTTGGAATGCTCGGATTGTCGGTAATCGAAGAACTGAGTGTGACTTTCACATTCGGTGTCCGTTTTCGGCCAATAAGTGCTTTTTGGAAATGGAGCGACCCTTTTGGATTGAACTCACCCTTTTCATCATGACGTATGAGGGATTTCGACTGTTTGTGGATGAACAAGCACTTGCTTTTTTGGAACTATTGGAATGTCGACGATTGAAGAACTGAGTGTGACTTTCGCATACGGTGTCCATTTTCGGCCCATAAGTACTTTTTGAAAATGTAGCGACCCTTTTGGATTGAACTCACCCCTTTCATCACGACGGATGAGGGATTTCGTCCGTTTGTGGATGAACAAGCGCTTGCTTATTTGGAACGCTTGGATTGCCGACAATCAAAGAACTGAGTGTGACTTTCGCATACGGTGTCCATTTTCGGCCCATAAGTACTTTTCAAAAATGTAGCGACCCTTTTGGATTGAACTCACGGCTTCGCCGTGACGTATGAGGGATTTTGGGCATTTTGGAAGAACATGCACTTGTTTATTCGGAATGCTTGGATTTTCCAGGTTCGAAGAACTGACCGTGACTTTTACGTATGGTGTCCATTTTGGGCCCAAACGTACTTTTCGATACAGTAGCGATACTTTAGGATTGAACTCAGCCCTTTCGTCACGACGTATGAGGAATTTTGGCCGTTTGAGGATGTACAAGCACATGCTTGTTTGGAATGCTTGGATTGTCGACGATCGAAGAACTGAGTGTGACTTTCGCATACAGTGTCCATTTTGGGCCCATAAGTACTTTTCGAAAATGGAGGGCCCTTTTGGATTGAAATCACCCTTTTTGTTACATCGAATGAGGGATTTCGTCCGTTTGTGGATGAACAAGCACTTGCTTGTTTGGAACGCTTGGACTGTCGACGATCGAGGCACTGAGTTTGACTTTCGCATACGGTGTCCGTTTTTGGCCCATAAGTACTTTTCAGAAATGTAGCGACCCTTTTGGATTGAACTCACCCTTTTCATCACAATGTATGAGGGATTTCGACCGTTTGTGGATGAACAAGCACTTGCTTGTTTGGAACGCTTGGACTGTCGACGATCGAGGCACTGAGTTTGACTTTCGCATACGGTGTCCATTGTACAAGCACATGCTTGTTTGGAATGCTTGGATTGTCGACGATCGAAGAACTGAGTGTGACTTTCGCATTCGCTGTCCGTTTTCGGCCCATAAGTACTTTTCGGAAATGTAGCGACCCTTTTGGATTGAACTCACCCTTTTCATCACAATGTATGAGGGATTTCGACCGTTTGTGGATGAACAAGCACTTGCTTGTTTGGAACGCTTGGATTGTCGGCAATCGAAGAACTGAGTGTGACTTTCGCATTCGCTGTCCGTTTTCGGCCCATAAGTACTTTTCGGAAATGGAGCGACCCTTTTGGATTGAACTCTCCCTTTTCATCATGACATATGGGGGATTTGGGCCGTTTGGGGATGAAAAAGCACTTGCTTGTTTGGAACGCTTGGATTGTCGGCGATCGAAGAACTGAGTGTGACTTTCGCATTCGGTGTCCGTTTTGGGCCCATTTGTACTTTTCGAAAATGGAGTGACCCTTTCGGATTGAACTCACCCTTTTCATTTCAACGTATGAGGGATTTCAGCCATTTGAGGATGAACAAGAACTTGCTTGTTTGGAATGCTTAGACTATCGGCAATTGAGGAACTGAGTGTGATTTTCGCATACGGTGTCCGTTTTCAGCCCATAAGTAGTTTTCGGAAATGTAGCGACCCTTTTGGATTGAACTCACCCTCTTCATCACGACGTATTAGGGATTACAAGTGCTTGCTTGTTTGGAATGCTCGGATTGTCGGCAATTGAAGAACTGAGTGTGACTTTCGCATTCAGTGTCTGTCTTTGGCCAATAAGTTCTTTTCGAAAATGGAGCGACCCTTTTGGATTGAACTCACCTTTTTCATCATGACGTATGAGGGATTTCGGCCGTTTGTGGATGAACAAGCACTTGCTTGTTTGGAACTCTTGGAATGTCGACGATTGAAGAACTGAGTGTGACTTTCGCATACGGCGTCCGTTTTCGGCCCATAAGTACTTTTTGAAAATGTAGCGACCCTTTTGGATTGAACTCACCCCTTTCATCACGTCGTATGAGGGATTTCGGCTGTTTGTGGATGAATAAACGCTTGCTTGTTTGGAACGCTTGGATAGTCGGCAATCGAAGAACTGAGTGTGACTTTCGCATACGGCGTCCGTTTTCGGCCCATAAGTAATTTTCGAAAATGTAGCGACCCTTTTGGATTGAACTCACGGCTTCGCCATGATGTATGAGGGATTTTGGGCATTTTTGGAAGATCAGGCACTTGTTTATTCGAATGCTTGGATTTTCGAAGTTCGAAGAACTGACCGTGACTTTTACATATGATGTCCGTTTTGGGCCCAAACGTACTTTTCGATAAGGTAGCGATACTTCTGGATTGAACTCACCCCTTTCATCATGACGTACGAGGGATTTTGGCCATTTGTGGATGAACAAGCACATGTTTGTTTGGAACGCTTGGATTGTCGACGATCGAAGAACTGAGTGTGACTTTCGCATACGATGCCCGTTTTGGGCCCATAATTACTTTTCGAAAATGGAGCGACCCTTTTCGATTGAACTCACCCTTTTCGTTACATCGTACGAGGGATTTCGACTGTTTTTGGATGAACAAGCACTTGCTTGTTTAGAACGCTTGGACTGTCGGCGATCGAGGAACTGAGTGTGACTTTCGCATACGGTATCCGTTTTCGGCCCATAAGTACTTTTCGGATATGTAGCGACCCTTTTGGATTGAACTCTTCGCTTCACCGTGACGTATGAGGGATTTTTGGGCATTTTTGGAAGAACAGTCACTTGTTTATTTGGAACGCTTGGATTTTCGATGTTCGAAGAACTGACCGTTACTTTTACATATAGTGTCCGTTTTGGGCCCAAAAGTACTTTTCGATAAGGTAGCGACCCTTTGGGATTTAACTCACCCTTTTCATCACGACGTATGAGGGATTTCGACCGTTTCTGGATGAACAAGCACTCGCTTATTTGGAACGCTTGGATTGTTGATGATCGAAGAACTGAGTGTGACTTTCGCATACGGTGTCCATTTTGGGCCCATAAGTACTTTTCAAAAATGGAGTGACCCTTTCGGATTGAACTCACCCTTTTCGTTACGACGTACGAAGGATTTCGACTGTTTGAGGATGAACAAGCACCTGCTTGTTTGGAAGGCTTGGACTGTCGGCGATCGAGGAACTGAGTGTGACTTTCGCAAACGGTGTTCGTTTTCGGCCCATAAGTACTTTTCGGAAATGTAGCGACCCTTTTGGATTGAACTCACAGCTTCGCCGTGATGTATGAGGGATTTTGGACATTTTTGGAAGAACAGGAACTTGTTTATTTGGAACGCTTGGATTTTCGACGTTCGAAGAACTGACTGTGACTTTTACATATGGTGTCCGTTTCGGGTCCAAAAGTACTTTTCGATAAGGTAGTGACCCTTTGGGATTTAACTCACCCTTTTCGTCACGACATATGAGGGATTTTGGCCGTTTGTGGATGAACAAGCACTTGCTTGTTTGGAACGCTTGGATTGTCGGCGATCGAAGAACCGAGTGTGACTTTCGCAAACGGTGTCCGTTTTGGGCCATAAGTACTTTTCGAAAATGGAGCGACCCTTTCGGATTGAAATCACCCTTTTCGTTTCAACGTACGAGGGATTTCTGCCGTTTGAGGATGAACAAGAACTTGCTTGTTTGGAACGCTTGGACTATCGGCGATCGAGGAACTGAGTGTGACTTTCGTATACGGTGTCCGTTTTCGGCCCATAAGTACTTTTTGGAAATGTAGCGACCCTTTTGGAATGAACTCACCCTTTTCATCACTACGTATGAGGGATTTCGACCATTTGTGGTTGAAGAAGCGCTTGCTTGTTTAGAACGCTTAGATTATCAGCAATCGAAGAACTGAGTATGACTTTCGCATTCATTGTCCGTTTTTGGCCCAGAAGTACTTTTTTGAAATGGAGCGATCCTTTTGGATTGAACTCACCCTTTTCATCATGAAGTATGAGGGATTTCGGCCGTTTGTGGATGAACAAGCACTTGGTTGTTTGGAACTCTTGGATTGTCGGCGATTGAGGAACTAATTGTGACTTTCGCATACGTTGTCCGTTTTCGGCCCATAAGTACTTTTCGGAAACGTAGGGACCCTTTTGGATTGAACTCACCCCATTCATCACAACGTATGAGGGATTTCGGCCGTTTGTGGATGAACAAGCGCTTGCTTGTTTGGAACGCTTGGACTGTCGGCAATCGAAGAACTGAGTGTGACTTTCGCGTTCGGTGTCCGTTTTCTTCCCATAAGTACTTTTCGAAAATGTAGCGACCCTTTTGGATTGATCTCACGGCTTTGCCGTGATGTATGAGGGATTTTGGGCATTTTTGGAAGAACAGTCACTTGTTTATTTGGAACGCTTGGATTTTCGATGTTCGAAGAACTGACCGTGACTTTTACATATGGTGTCCGTTTTGGGCCCAAAAGTACTTTTCGATAAGGTAGCGACCCTTTGGTATTTAACTCACCCTTTTCGTCACGACGTATCAGGGATTTCGACCATTTGTGGATGAACAAGCACTTGCTTGTCTGGAACGCTTGGATTGTCGACGATCGAAGAACTGAGTGTGACTTTCGCATAGGGTGTCCATTTTGGGCCCATAAGTACTTTTCGAAAATGGAGTGACCCTTTCGGATTGAACTAACCCTTTTCGTTACGACATACGAGGGATTTCGACTGTTTGAGGATGAACAAGCACCTGCTTGTTTGGAAGGCTTGGACTGTCAGCGATCGAGGAACTGAGTGTGACTTTCGCAAACGGTGTCCGTTTTCTGCCCATAAGTACTTTTCGAAATTGTAGCGACCCTTTTGGATTGAACTCACGGCTTTGACGTGACGTATGAGGGATTTTGGGCATTTTTGGAAGAACATGCCCTTGTTTATTCGGAATGCTTAGATTTTCGAGGTTCGAAGAACTGACCGTGACTTTTACACATGGTGTCCGTTTTGGGCCCAAACGTACTTTTCGATAAGGTAGCGATACTTTTGGATTGAACTCACCCCTTTCGGCACGACCTATGAGGGATTTTGGCAGTTTGAGGATGAACAAGCACATGCTAGTTTCGAACGCTTAGATTGTCGGCGATCGAAGAACTGAGTGTGACTTTCGCATTCAGTGTCCGTTCTCGGCCTATAAGTACTTTTCAAAAATGGAGTGACCCTTTCGAATTGAACTCACCCTTTTCGTTACGACGTACGAGGGATTTCAGCTGTTTGAGGATGAACAAGCACCTGCTTGTTTGGAAGGCTTGGACTGTCGGCGATCGAGGAACTGAGTGTGACTTTCGTAAACGGTGTCCGTTTTCGGCCCATAAGTACTTTTCGTAAATGTAGCGACCCTTTTGGATTGAACTCACAGCTTTGCCGTGACGTATGAGGGATTTTGGGCATTTTTGAAAGAACAGGCACTTGTTTATTTGGAACGCTTTGATTTTCGACGTTCGAAGAACTGACCGTGACTTTTACGTATGGTGTCCGTTTCGGGTCCAAAAGTACTTTTTGATAAGGTAGTGACCCGTTGGGATTTAACTCACCCTTTTTGTCACGACATATGAGGGATTTCAGCCATTTGTGGATGAACAAGCACTTGCTTGTTTGGAACGCTTGGATTGTCGGCGATCGAAGAACCGAGTGTGACTTTCGCATACGGTGTCCGTTTTGGGCCATAAGTACTTTTTGAAAATGGGGCGACCCTTTCGGATTGAACTCACCCTTTTCGTTTCAACGTACGAGGGATTTCGGCCGTTTGAGGATGAACAAGCACTTGCTTGTTTGGAACGCTTGGACTATCGGCGATCGAGGAACTGAGTGTGATTTTCGTATACGGTGTCCGTTTTCGGCCCATAAGTACTTTTTGGAAATGTAGCGACCCTTTTGGAATGAACTCACCCTTTTCATCACGACGTATGAGGGATTTCGACCATTTGTGGATGAACAAGCGCTTTCTTGTTTGGAACGCTTGGATTGTCGGCAATCGAAGAACTGAGTATGACTTTCGCATTCGTTGTCCGTTTTCGGCCCATAAGTACTTTTTTGAAATGGAGCGATCCCTTTGGATTGAACTCACCCTTTTCATCATGACGTATGAGGGATTTCGGCCGTTTGTGGATGAACAAGCACTTGGTTGTTTGGAACTCTTGGATTGTCGGCGATTGAGGAACTGAGTGTGAATTTTGCATACGTTGTCCGTTTTCGGCCCATAAGTACTTTTCGGAAATGTAGGGACCCTTTTGGATTGAACTCACCCCGTTCATCACGATGTATGAGGGATTTCAGCCGTTTGTGGATGCACAAGCGCTTGCTTGTTTGGAACGCTTGGACTGTCAGCAATCAAAGAACTGAGTGTTACTTTCGAGTTCGGTGTCCGTTTTTTGCCCATAAGTACTTTTCGAAATTGTAGCGACCCTTTTGGATTGAACTCACGGCTTTGCGTGACGTAAGAGGGATTTTGGGCATTTTTGGAAGAACATGCACTTGTTTATTCGGAATGCTTAGATTTTCGAGGTTCGAAGAACTGACCGTGACTTTTACACATGGTGTCCGTTTTGGGCCCAAAAGTACTTTTCGATAAGGTAGCGATACTTTTGGATTGATATCACCCCTTTTGGCAAGACCTATGAGGGATTTTGGCAGTTTGAGGATGAACAAGCACATGCTTGTTTCGAACGCTTAGATTGTCGACGATCGAAGAACTGAGTGTGACTTTCGCATTCGGTGTCCGTTCTCGGCCCATAAGTACTTTTCGAAAATGGAATGACCCTTTCGGATTGAACTCACCCTTTTCATTACGACGTATGGGGGATTTCGGCTGTTTGAGGATGAACAAGCACCTGCTTGTTTGGAAGGCTTGGATTGTCGGCGATCGAGGAACTGAGTGTGACTTTCGCAAACGGTGTCCGTTTTCGGCCCATAAGTACTTTTCGGAAATGTAGCGACCCTTTTGGATTGAACTCACCGCTTCGCCGTGACGTATGAGGGATTTTGGGCATTTTTGGAAGAACAAGCACTTGTTTATTTGGAACGTTTAGATTTTCAACGTTCGAAGAACTGACCGTGACTTTTACATATGGTGTCCGTTTCGGGTCCAAAAGTACTTTTCGATAAGGTAGTGACCCTTTGGGATTTAACTCACCCTTTTCGTCACGACATATGAGGGATTTCGGCAGTTTGTGGATGAACAAGCACTTGCTTGTTTGGAACGCTTGGATTGTCGGCGATCGAAGAACCGAGTGTGACTTTCGCATACGGTGTCCGTTTTGGGCCATAAGTACTTTTCAAAAATGGAGCGACCCTTTTGGATTGAACTCACCCTTTTCGTTTCAACATACGAGGGATTTTGGCCGTTTGAGGATGAACAAGCACTTGCTTGTTTGTAACGCTTGGACTATCGGCGATCGAGGAACTGAGTGTGACTTTCGCATACGGTGTTCGTTTTCAGCCCATAAGTACTTTTTGGAAATGTAGCGACCCTTTTGGAATGGACTCACCCTTTTCATCACGACGTATGAGGGATTTCGACCATTTGTGGATGAACAAGCACTTGGTTGTTTGTAACTCTTGGATTGTCGGCGATTGAGGAACTGAGTGTGACTTTCGCATACGTTGTCCGTTTTCGGCCCATAAGTACTTTTCGGAAACGTAGGGACCCTTTTGGATTGAACTCACCCTGTTCATCACGACGTATGAGGGATTTTGGCCGTTTGTGGATGAACAAGCGCTTGCTTGTTTGGAACACTTGGACTGTCAGCAATCGAAGAACTGAGTATTACTTTTGAGTTCGGTGTCCGTTTTCTGCCCATAAGTACTTTTCAAAATTGTAGCGACCCTTTTGGATTGAACTCATGGCTTTGCCGTGACGTATGAGGGATTTTGGGCATTTTTGGAAGAACATGCACTTGTTTATTCGGAATGCTTAGATTTTCGAGGTTCGAAGAACTGACCGTGACTTTTACACACGGTGTCCGTTTTTGGGCCCAAACGCACTTTTCGATAAGGTAGCGATACATTTGGATTGATATCACCCCTTTCGGCACGACCTATGAGGGATTTTGGCAGTTTGAGGATGAACCAGCACATGCTTGTTTCGAACGCTTAGATTGTCGGCGATCGAAGAACTGAGTGTGACTTTCGCATTCGGTGTCCGTTCTCGGCCCATAAGTACTTTTCGAAAATGGAGTGACCCTTTCGGATTGAACTCACCCTTTTCGTTACGAAGTACGAGGGATTTCGGCTGTTTAAGGATGAACAAGCACCTGCTTGTTTGGAAGGCTTGGACTGTCGGCGATCGAGGAACTGAGTGTGACTTTCGCAAACGGTGTCCGTTTTCGGCCCATAAGTACTTTTCGGAAATGTAGCGACCCTTTTGGATTGAACTCACCGCTTCGCCGTGACGTATGAGGGATTTTGGGCATTTTTGGAAGAACAGGCACTTGTTTATTTGGAACGCTTGGATTTTCGACGTTCGAAGAACTGACCGTGACTTTTACATATGGTGTCCGTTTCGGGTCCAAAACAACTTTTCGATAAGGTAGTGACCCTTTGGGATTTAACTCACCCTTTTCGTCACGACATATGAGGGATTTCGGCCGTTTGTGGATGAACAAGCACTTGCTTGTTTGGAACGCTTGGATTGTCGGCGATCGAAGAACCGAGTGTGACTTTCGCATACGGTGTCCGTTTTGGGCCATAAGTACTTTTCAAAAATGGAGCGACCCTTTCGGATTGAACTCACCCTTTCCGTTTCAACATACGAGGGATTTCGGCCATTTGAGGATGAACAAGCACTTGCTTGTTTGTAACGCTTGGACTATCGGCGATCGAGGAACTGAGTGAGACTTTCGTATACGGTGTCCGTTTTCGGCCCATAAGTACTTTTTGGAAATGTAGCGACCCTTTTGGAATGAACTCACCCTTTTCATCACGACGTATGATGGTTTTTGACCATTTGTGGATGAACAAGCGCTTGCTTGTTTGGAACGCTTGGATTTTCGGCAATCGAAGAACTGAGTATGACTTTCGCATTCGTTGTCCGTTTTCGTCCATAAGTACTTTTTTGAAATGGTGCGATCCTTTTGCATTGAACTCACCCTTTTCATCCTGACGTATGAGGGATTTCGGCCGTTTGTGGATGAACAAGCACTTGGTTGTTTGGAACTCTTGGATTGTCGGCGATTGAGGAACTGAGTGTGACTTTCGCATACGTTGTCCGTTTTCGGCCAATAAGTACTTTTCAGAAACGCAGGGACCCTTTTGGATTGAACTCACCCCGTTAATCACGACGTATGAGGGATTTTGACCGCTTGTGGATGAACAAGCGCTTGCTTGTTTAGAATGCTTGGACTGTCGGCAATCGAAGAACTGAGTGTGACTTTCGTGTTCGGTGTCTGTTTTCTGCCCATAAGTACTTTTCGAAAATGTAGCGACCCTTTTGGATTGAACTCAAGGCTTTGCCGTGACGTATGAGGGATTTTGGGCATTTTTGGAAGAATAGTCACTTGTTTATTTGGAACGCTTGGATTTTCGATGTTCGAAGAACTGACCGTGACTTTTACATATGGTGTCCGTTTTGGGCCCAAAAGTACTTTTCGATAAGGTAGCGACCCTTTGGGATTTAACTCACCCTTTTCGTCACGACATATGAGGGATTTCGGCAGTTTGTGGATGAACAAGCACTTGCTTGTCTGGAACGCTTGGATTGTCGACGATCGAAGAACTGAGTGTGACTTTCGCATACGGTGTCCATTTTGGGCCCATAAGTGCTTTTCGAAAATGGAGTGACCCTTTCGGATTGAAGTCACCCTTTTCGTTACGACGTACGAGGGATTTCGGCTGTTTGAGGATGAACAAGCACCTGCTTGTTTGGAAGGCTTGGAATGTCGACGATCGAGGAACTGAGTGTGACTTTCGCAAACGGTGTCCGTTTTCGGCCCATAAGTACTTTTTGAAAATGTAACGACCCTTTTGGATTGAACTCACAACTTCACCGTAACGTATGAGGGATTTTGGGCATTTTTGGAAGAATAGGCACTTGTTTATTTGGAACGTTTGGATTTTCGACGTTCGAAGAACTGACCGTGACTTTTCATATGGTGTCCGTTCCGGGTCCAAAAGTACTTTTCGATAAGGTAGTGACCCTTTGGGATTTAACTCACCCTTTTCGTCACGACATATGAGGGATTTCGGCAGTTTGTGGATGAACAAGCACTTGCTTGTTTGGAACGCTTGGATTGTCGACGATCGAAGAACCGAGTGTAACTTTGGCATACGATGTCCGTTTTGGGCCATAAGTACTTTTCGAAAATGGAGCGACCCTTTTGGATTGAAGTCACCCTTTTCTTTTCAACGTATGAGGGATTTAGGCCGTTTGAGGATGAACAAGCACTTGCTTGTTTGGAACTCTTGGACTATCGGCGATCGAGGAACTGAGTGTGACTTTCGCATACGGTGTCCGTTTTCGTCCCATAAGTACTTTTTGGAAATGTAGCGACCCTTTTGGAATGAACTAACCCTTTTCATCACGACGTATGAGGGATTTCGACCATTTGTGGGTGAACAAGCGCTTGCTTGTTTGGAATGCTTGGATTGTCGGCAATCGAAGAACTGAGTATGACTTTCGCATTCGTTGTCCGTTTTCGACCCATAAGTACTTTTTTGAAATGGAACGATCCTTTTGGATTGAACTCACCCTTTTCATCATGACGCATGAAGGATTTCGGCCGTTTGTGGATGAACAAGCACTTGGTTGTTTGGAACTCTTGGATTGTCGGCGATTGAGGAACTGAGTGTGACTTTCGCATACGTTGTCCGTTTTCGGCCCATAAGTACTTTTCGGAAACGTAGGGACCCTTTTGGATTGAACTCACCTCGTTCATCACGACATATGAGGGATTTCGGCCGTTTGTGGATGAACAAGCGCTTGCTTGTTTGGAACGCTTGGACTGTCGGCAATCGAAGAACTGAGTGTGACTTTCGCGTTCTGTGTCCGTTTTCTGCCCATAAGTACTTTTCGAAAATGTAGCTATCCTTTTGGATTTAACTCACGGCTTTGCCGTGACGTATGAGAGATTTTGGGCATTTTTGGAAGAACAGTCACTTGTTTATTTGGAACGCTTGGATTTTCGATGTTCGAAGAACTGATCGTGACTTTTACATATGGTGTCCGTTTTGGGCCCGAAAGTACTTTTCGACAGGGTAGCGACCCTTTGGGATTTAACTCACCCTTTTCGTCATGACGTATGAGGGATTTCGACCGTTTGTGGATGAACAAGCACTTGCTTGTCTGGAACGCTTGGATTGTCGACGATCGAAGAACTGAGTGTGACTTTCGCATACGGTGTCCATTTTGGACCCACAAGTACTTTTCGAAAATGGAGTGACCCTTTCGGATTGAACTCACCCTTTTCGTTACGATGTACGAGGGATTTTGGCTGTTTGAGGATGAACAAGCACCTGCTTTTTTGGAAGGCTTGGACTGTCGGCGATCGAGGAACTGAGTGTGACTTTCACAAACGGTGTCCGTTTTCGGCCCATAAGTACTTTTCGGAAATGTAGCGACACTTTTGGATTGAACTCACAGCTTCGCCGTGACGTATGAGGGATTTTGGGCATTTTTTGAAGAACAGGCACTTGTTTATTTGGAACGCTTGGATTTTCGACGTTCGAAGAACTGATCGTGACTTTTACATATGGTGTCCGTTTCGGGTCCAAAAGTACTTTTCGATAAGGTAGTGACCCTTTGGGATTTAACTAACCCTTTTCGGCACGACATATGAGGGATTTCGGCCGTTTGTGGATGAACAAGCACTTGCTTGTTTGGAACGCTTGGATTGTCGGCGATCAAAGAACCGAGTGTGACTTTCGTATACGGTGTCCGTTTTGGGCCATAAGTACTTTTCGAAAATGGAGCGACCCTTTCGGATTGAACTCACCCTTTTCATTTCAACGTACGAGGGATTTCGGCCATTTGAGGATGAACAAGTACTTGCTTGTTTGGAACGCTTGGACTATCGGTGATCGAGGAACTGAGTGTGACTTTCGCATACGGTGTTCGTTTTCGGCCCATAAGTACTTTTTGGAAATGTAGCGACCCTTTTGGGATGAACTCACCCTTTTCATCACGACGTATGAGGGATTTCGACCATTTGTGGATGAACAAGCGCTTGCTTTTTTGGAACGCTTGGATTGTCGTCAATCGAAGAACTGTGTATGACTTTCGTATTCGTTGTCCGTTCTCGGCCCATAAGTACTTTTTTGAAATGGAGCGATCCTTTTTGATTGAACTCACCCTTTTCATCATGACGTATGAGGGATTTCGGCCGTTTGTGGATGAACAAGCACTTGGTTGTTTGTAACTCTTGGATTGTCGGCGATTGAGGAACTGAGTGTGACTTTCGCATACGTTGTCCGTTTTCGGCCCATAAGTACTTTTCGGAAACGTAGGGACCCTTTTGGATTGAACTCACCTCGTTCATCACGACATATGAGGGATTTCGGCCGTTTGTGGATGAACAAGCGCTTGCTTGTTTGGAACGCTTGGACTGTCGGCAATCGAAGAACTGAGTGTGACTTTCGCGTTCGCTGTCCGTTTTCTGCCCATAAGTACTTTTCGGAAATGTAGCGACCCTTTTGGATTGAACTCACAACTTCGCCGTAACGTATGAGGGATTTTGGGCATTTTTGGAAGAATAGGCACTTGTTTATTTGGAACGTTTGGATTGTAGGCGTACGAAGAATTGAGTGTAACTTTCGCACACGGTGTCCATTTTCGGCCCATAAGTACTTTTTGGAAATGTAGCGACCCTTTCGGATTGAACTCACAACTTCGCCGTAACGTATGAGGGATTTTGGGCATTTTTGGAAGAATAGGCACTTGTTTATTTGGAACGTTTGGATTGTAGGCGTACGAAGAATTGAGTGTAACTTTCGCACACGGTGTCCATTTTCGGCCCATAAGTACTTTTTGGAAATGTAGCGACCCTTTCGGATTGAACTCACAACTTCGCCGTAACGTATGAGGGATTTTGGGCATTTTTGGAAGAATAGGCACTTGTTTATTTGGAACGTTTGGATTGTAGGCGTACGAAGAATTGAGTGTAACTTTCGCACACGGTGTCCATTTTCGGCCCATAAGTACTTTTTGGAAATGTAGCGACCCTTTCGGATTGAACTCACAACTTCGTCGTGACGTATGAGGGATTTCGGCCATTTCTCGAAAGAATGAGAAATTTTAGGTCTGGAAGGCTTGGATAGTCGGCGTACGAAGAATCGAGCGTAACTTTTGCACACGGTGTCCGTTTTGGGCCATAAGTACTTTTCGAAAATGGAGCGACCCTTTTGGAACAAGCACTTGGTTGTTTGGAACTCTTGGATTGTCGGCGATTGAGGAACTGAGTGTGACTTTCGCATACGTTGTCCGTTTTCGGCCCATAAGTACTTTTTGGAAACGTAGGGACCCTTTTGGATTGAACTCACCTCGTTCATCACGACATATGAGGGATTTCGGCCTTTTGTGAATGAACAAGCGCTTGCTTGTTTGGAACGCTTGGACTGTCGGCAATCGAAGAACTGAGTGTGACTTTCGCGTTCGGTGTCCGTTTTCTGCCCATAAGTACTTTTCGAAAATGTAGCGATCCTTTTGGATTTAACTCACGGCTTTGCCGTGACGTATGAGAGATTTTGGGCATTTTTGGAAGAACAGTCACTTGTTTATTTGGAACGCTTGGATTTTCGATGTTACCGTGACTTTTACATATGGTGTCCGTTTTGGGCCCGAAAGTACTTTTCGACAGGGTAGCGACCCTTTGGGATTTAACTCACCCTTTTCGTCATGACGTATGAGGGATTTCGACCGTTTGTGGATGAACAAGCACTTGCTTGTCTGGAACGCTTGGATTGTCGACGATCGAAGAACTGAGTGTGACTTTCGTATACGGTGTCCATTTTGGACCCACAAGTAGTTTTCGAAAATGGAGTGACCCTTTCGGATTGAACTCACCCTTTTTGTTACGACGTACGAGGGATTTCGGCTGTTTGAGGATGAACAAGCACCTGCTTATTTGGAAGGCTTGGACTGTCGGCGATCGAGGAACTGAGTGTGACTTTCACAAACGGTGTCCGTTTTCGGCCCATAAGTACTTTTCGGAAATGTAGCGACACTTTTGGATTGAACTCACAGCTTCGCCATGACGTATGAGGGATTTTGGGCATTTTTTGAAGAACAGGCACTTGTTTATTTGGAACGCTTGGATTTTCGACGTTCGAAGAACTGATCGTGACTTTTACATATGGTGTCCGTTTCGGGTCCAAAAGTACTTTTCGATAAGGTAGTGACCCTTTGGGATTTAACTAACCCTTTTCGTCACGACATATGAGGGATTTCGGCCGTTTGTGGATGAACAAGCACTTGCTTGTTTGGAACGCTTGGATTGTCGGCGATCGAAGAACCGAGTGTGACTTTCGCATACGGTGTCCGTTTTGGGCCATAAGTACTTTTCAAAAATGGAGCGACCCTTTCGGATTGAACTCACCCTTTTCATTTCAATGTACGAGGGATTTCGGCCGTTTGAGGATGAACAAGTACTTGCTTGTTTGGAACGCTTGGACTATCGGTGATCGAGGAACTGAGTGTGACTTTCGCATACGGTGT
>NW_019249296.1:59264-60257 GCF_002742605.1 Olea europaea var. sylvestris
TCGGCCCATAAGTACTTTTTTGAAATGGAGCGATCCTTTTTGATTGAACTCACCCTTTTCATCATGACGTATGAGGGATTTCGGCCGTTTGTGGATGAACAAGCACTTGGTTGTTTGTAACTCTTGGATTGTCGGCGATTGAGGAACTGAGTGTGACTTTCGCATACGTTGTCCGTTTTCGGCCCATAAGTACTTTTCGGAAACGTAGGGACCCTTTTGGATTGAACTCACCTCGTTCATCACGACATATGAGGGATTTTGGCCGTTTGTGGATGAACAAGCGCTTGCTTGTTTGGAACGCTTGGACTGTCGGCAATCGAAGAACTGAGTGTGACTTTCGCGTTCGGTGTCCGTTTTCTGCCCATAAGTACTTTTCGAAAATGTAGCGATCCTTTTGGATTTAACTCACGGCTTTGCCGTGACGTATGAGAGATTTTGGGCATTTTTGGAAGAACAGTCACTTGTTTATTTGGAACGCTTGGATTTTCGATGTTCGAAGAACTGACCGTGACTTTTACATATGGTGTCCGTTTTGGGCCCGAAAGTACTTTCCGACAGGGTAGCGACCCTTTGGGATTTAACTCACCCTTTTTGTCACGACGTATGAGGGATTTCGACCGTTTGTGGATGAACAAGCACTTGCTTGTCTGGAACGCTTGGATTGTCGACGATCGAAGAACTAAGTGTGACTTTCGCATACGGTGTCCATTTTGGACCCATAATTACTTTTCGAAAATGGAGTGACCCTTTCGGATTGAACTCACCCTTTTCATTACGATGTACGAGGGATTTCGGCTATTTGAGGATGAACAAGCACTTGCTTTCTTTGGAACTCTTGGATTGTCGGCGATCGAAGAACCGAGTGTGACTTTCGCATACGG
Source organism: Olea europaea var. sylvestris (assembly GCF_002742605.1). Classification (NCBI taxonomy): domain Eukaryota; kingdom Viridiplantae; phylum Streptophyta; class Magnoliopsida; order Lamiales; family Oleaceae; genus Olea; species Olea europaea. The sequence goes on from NW_019249296.1 coordinate 60,146, forward strand.
TGTCCGTTTTGGGCCCATAAGTACTTTTTGAAAATGGTGCGACCCATTCGGATTGAACTCACCCTTTTCATTTCAACGTACGAGGGATTTCGGCCGTTTGAGGATGAACAAT
>NW_019249297.1:0-1345 GCF_002742605.1 Olea europaea var. sylvestris
ACCGATTGACGTAGGGAAATGTTTCAATAAACTCCATTCATCCGGCATGCCTCTAGTTCAGCTTCCTTTGACCCCGCAAGTGCTTCAACGACTCGTGGTCGATGTATATCTTTAACTCCTTAGGCCATAAATAATGTTGCTATGTCTCCAACACCCGAACTAGTGAGTATAGCTCTTTGTCATATGTTGGGTAGTTTAGTGCAGTCCCACTTAGTTTTTCACTGAATAAGTTATAGGCCTCATTTTATGCATTAACACTTCTCCAATACCTATTTATGATGTATCACACTCAATCTCGAACGTTTTGACAAAATTTGGTAATGCTAAAATATGTGCTCTACACAATTTTTCTTCAATAGTGTTAAATGCATGTTCTTGTTTATCGTCCCAATGAAAACCTACACTCTTCTTTATGACTTCTGCGAGTGGTATAATGATTGTGCTAAAGTCCTTTACAAACTGCCTATAAAAACTAGCCAACCCCTGAAAACTCCTAATTTCAGTTATGCTTTTAGGTGTCGACCAATCTTTAATATCTTCAATTTTCTCCTCATCTACTTCTACTCGGTTAGCACTAATAGCACAACAAGCACACATCTTAGATGTTCCATATGCTTATTTAGGTTTTTGCTATAGACTAAAATATTGTCAAAATGGACTACAACAAAATTTTCTATATAAGCACATAAAACATGATTTATTAAACGCATGAAAGTGCTCGGTACATTCGTAAGTCCAAATGGCATTATTAACCACTCATATAATCCATATTTAGTTTTGAATGCAGTTTTCCACTCATCACCTTCCCTCATGTGAATTTGATGGTAACCACTTTTAAGATAATTTTACTAAAAATGCAAGCACCATGTAATTCATCTAGCATGTTATCTAAACTAGAGATAGGGTGACAATACATTACTGTTTTATTATTGATGGCTCTGCAGTTCACGCACATCCTCCATGTCCCATCTTTCTTTGGCACCAACAGTACTGGCACGACGCACGAACTCATGCTCTCCCTGATATAGTCCTTGCTCATCAACTCTTCCACTTGCCTTTAGAGCTTCTTTGTTTCCTCAGGATTGCTTCGATAAGTTGGTCAATTTGGAATGACAGCTCCAAGTATGAAAACAATCTGGTGCTCAATGTCTCGAATGGGTGGTAGTCCACTAGGTATGTCATTCGAAAAAATATCTTCGAAACCCCTACAATAAAGATTTAGTCAAACTAGGAAGGGGCGAGTTAGTTTCCTCAAATTGAGGAGTAACTATTTGATATGAATCAAGGCACGTCCACAATCGTAGCGAGTCAAGCGACGAGTTACGGAAAGGATCCATTGATAGTC
>NW_019249298.1:0-1345 GCF_002742605.1 Olea europaea var. sylvestris
CATAGCTATCGCAACAACTGCATGCTCACATGGAATGCTCTCTAACTGAAATTGTTTACAAGTGCATATGTTATCAGTCAAGTCCATCATGTATGACGTATTACTTGCACATTCCATAGAGAAGCGCGACTCGTTCAATGGTTCAACATTCAACTTTCTCGTAACCTCTGTAGCCTTGAAGAGCTTTTCCCCTTGCACCAGGGCTAGCACGCTCGTGTAGCTCTGTGATTTCACACATTGATCATGAAATCACTATTGCAGATTGTTATAGATATTCTCAATCAATGCGAGAATCGATAATTCTCGATCTCTCTTGAATAATGCATTGAGAGACTCCATATTATTTGATGTCATCATATTGTATCGATATCCTAAAAAATAGGGGCGCAGACAATGTTCAATTCTCATTTTCGTTAAATACTCCCATTCTTAAAATGATTTACTTTCTATTTCAATCATGGACATATTACACTTTTCAATACTGTAAGCTTTGATCACTCTCTTGCATAGTGAAACTATGTCTTTGCCGTGATACCTTATCTTCAGGTTGCCTTGTATATGTATTTGCAATACCCATGATGTGTATTGGGAAAAACTTCAACGATATCGTTTATTAAAGATGGCCCCCGATCGATTACAAAATGTAAGGTACTTGACTTCCTCGATTACCTCACTCAGCTTTGTGAAGAACCACCTCATCGACAGATCATTCCCGCTTTCGACTATGCCCAATGCAAGTGGTTAAATTTTGATGTTGACATCTTGATATGTGGCAATAATTAACTTACCCTGATATTTAGATTGCAGTGTTGTACCATCGACTAGAATTAAGGGCCGTATAGCATTTCAAAATCCCGGAATGCATTGTTCAAAAGCCATGAAGAAGAATTTGAAGCAATTCTCACCCTCCGTCTCAGTAAAAGATGCCAAGCCAGGATTCGCTTTCTTCATGTTATGGCAATACTTGGCCAATTTAGCATAGCTTTCCTCTATCGAGTTCATTAAATCCTCCAATGCTCATTCTTTAGTCTTCAAGGCCTTCTGGTACTCATGACTACTCTGTACTCTCGACAGACGTCGTTAATGATGTCTGACGATCTATAAATCATCCGTAGATCCTAATACTTGTGTATTATCTGTCGACCAATAAACCAAGTTCGGGTTTGTCTGTGATCGTTTCGACAAACTCTCACTTCACAAGTATGTTCCCATGTATATTTGCGAACTACAAAGCACTCATTTGTGTCCATCTTTATTGTTCACAAACGCCAACTGCAACTGTCGTCTACGTAGCCGATCATTAACAGTAACTTGTTCAATTTATTCACTTTGAATTCAAAGTTTT
>NW_019249299.1:0-1345 GCF_002742605.1 Olea europaea var. sylvestris
CAACTTGTCTTATAATAATGTTACATCGACAAAAACAAATGTTGTTTAGATTTAAGTTGAGCGCAATGGAATAATTTCTAAAATAAATTTAAAAGATACTAATGATCTAAATTATATGAGAATGTGAATATGTATTATTAAACAAAATAGATTGTGGTTGGCCATTTTTATGGGAAAAACACAACCACGAAAAGTTTTTATCTTTTTAAAAAGTTCATTTTTTTTAGATAAAATTTGACAAACCGACCCTAAGGAAGTGCTGTTGTAACATGCTTTGAAATGTTAATTTCAAAAGTCTTTTGGAACATGATTTTAATGCTTAGCTATTTAAAATAAAGAGTCAAACTCACTTTCTATAATTAAATACATTTAAAGTGTTTCAATTTTTAATGTAAGAAAAAATAATAATAAAATAATCTAAAGAAAAATTAGATAAAATAAAAGATATAGAAAAATAATAAATATTTTTGAAAGTGGTAATATTAAGTGTTAAATATAAAGAACTTGTTGAAGTACTTCAAAATTTTAACTCTCTAAATTTATAGATATTCTCCAAATGATAAAATACGCTCTCGAGTCTCTTGAAAATACTCTAATTCGGTGTAGAAGGCTGAGTATCCAATGGATAAACAACTACGTTTATAAGTTAAAGTTCAAAAATATTCCCAATCACAATCCACACCAACTCTTGGTAGGTACGCAAGCAGGTAGTATGCACTGACTAGCTTAGCACTAGAAACCTATAAGAAATTTCACACTTAGGGCTTGTTTGGGAGCGATTTTTTCATCCAAAAAATTGATTTTTTGACTGTTATTTCATTATTCCAACCATCATATTTGACTTCTTCTTTCACAGGTGGATCCCACTTTTTTCCTAACGGTCAAAAAATCAATTCTCAAAATCACTCCCAAACAGGGTCTTAAGCTTTTGGCAAAAATTTCCTATAAATTTTGTATTATAAAATGCTTTTTTATCATCCCACATTACTGAGCAGGTATGGAAATAATTGAACAAGGACAAACTCCAGATATGTATGGATACAACTGCAAACTCATAAAATCAAGGATATGTTAAGGATAATGTAAATTATATAGCTTTAGGAACACTATAATAAAACATTTGCCACAAGCAAGATCATGGATTACAAGTATGATCCAGTGCCATATTTGACAGTTCAATCTGAAATCCGAAAAACAATAACCAGTCGAAAAGTTGAAGATACCGTAATGGCTTCTAATGTAGGGTGCGAGAAGATGATTCTTACCCTCAATCGTTCGTTGATTTACATATGTTGTTCTTCGCTGACTTAGAACTTATACAAGCTTCGAATCCCTTTTACGGCTA
>NW_019249300.1:0-1345 GCF_002742605.1 Olea europaea var. sylvestris
TATTATTTGGCCCGATTTATCTTTACAATTCCATATGATTCATCAAGAACTATACAAGTTGAGTTTTGATGAGAAAAAATACTAATACATGCTTGAACGGAAAAATAAAATTATATGAAAATATATAGTGTCTATTGCCTGCTGTTGAATTTTTCTGAACAGTCTTTTTCTTGTTGGAACCAGAATCTAAAACTATGGTTTCTATAATCCTCTTGGCTGCATTGTTAATTTGGGGCATCTTCATCTCTGCTACTCTGAGACGTGGAGTCGGGCCAGTCGGCGACCCATTACCACTGTTATGTCCAACCGGTAAACTGCTGACAGATCGTGTAATTATGTTTCAGTTAAAATTGATACTAAAACGATTTCTACATCGTTTTCGAGACACAAAACGGTATTCATATCATTTCAATGTTAAATACACACTGCTTCTCTGATTTTGTGTAACGACTTAGAACTCGTTATGAACATAAATAACGACTTAAAAGTCATTTCAGTTAAAATTGATATCAAAACGATTTCTACATCTTTTTCGAGACACAAAACGACATTCATATCGTTTCAATGTTAAATACACACTGTTTCTCTGATTTTGTGTAACGACTTAGAACTCGTTATGAACATAAATAACGACTTAAAAGTCGTTTCAGTAAAAATTGATACTAAAACGATTTTTACATCATTTTCGAGACACAAAACGACATTCATATCGTTTCAATGTTAAATACACACTGCTTTTCTGATTTTGCGTAACGACTTAGAACTCGTTATGAACATAAATATTGACTTAAAAGTCGTTTCAGTTAAAATTGATACTAACACGATTTATACCTCATTTTTGGGACACAAAACGACATTAATATCATTTCAATGTTAAATACACACTGCTTCTCTGATTTTTCGTAACGAGTTAGAACTCGTTATGAACATAAATAACGACTTAAAAGTCGTTTCAATTAAAATTGATACTAAAACGATTTCTACCTCGTTTCAGGGGCACAAAACGACATTAATATCGTTTCAATGTTAAATACACACTGCCTCTTCGATTTTGAGTAACGACTTAGATATCATTATAGGCACACATAACGACTTCTAAGTCGCGTCAGTTAAAATTAATACTAAAACAATTTTTAACTCGTTTTTGGGACATAAAACGACATTAATATCGTTTCAATGTTAAATACACACTGCTTCCCTGATTTTGAGAAACGACTTGGACCTCGTTATGACCAAAAATAACGATTTAGAAGTCGTTTCAAGTAAAATTAATACTAAAACGATTTCAAACGCGTTCTTGAGACACAGAACGACATGAATATCATTTCAATGTTAAATACACACT
>NW_019249301.1:0-1345 GCF_002742605.1 Olea europaea var. sylvestris
AATTTGGCTAAAATCCCGTGATCCCGGGTCTATGCCCCGACTCCAATTTCTGGGGCCGTTTCCAATCAACCTGCCAAATTTCGTCCCATTCTGACACCGTTGCGAAAAATGATGTAATTACCCCTAGTGCGATTTTTTGTCGTTAATTTTCTGTCCAACAATCATCAACCTAACATAGTTAATGGTCGTAAATGTACGTGGCTAGATAACTTTCTCTCTCTACCTAAAAGGCTCTCCCTTCTCTCTAGAATGGGAGAAAACCACCAAAACTCTAATAAACCCGATCCACCACCAAAACCACCGGATTGCAGCACTCTAAGTGGTGGAAAATCATCACCAACAACTACCCAAACATCTCCTATAACACCAATATCAGATTCATCCCCCAACTCAATAGATCTAAGTTTGAAAAATCATGGCACGAATCCCAAGGTCGTTGAAACACCCACTTCTGATCAGAATTTGGACATGGGACCATCACCAATGAACTCAGAAGGCCCAAAAACCCCTAGGGTGGTGTCCTCGATGTCCAATTTTACCGGAATTTAAGCATTGGAAAAAGTACAGCCCGAAACTGATTTTGAAATTAATTCTCGTACGATGGTCCAACAGTTACACGCACCAGATATTCAGAATTCCCATGAAATGGTGAACCTTCGGTCAAAAAATCACGGCAATCGGAGGTCGGACGCTCCTATTACGGCACCAAACGTAAACGGGTAGGTTGTCAAAAAATTGCGATTTTCGGCCTCTACGGTTCTCACCTCGGGAAACGCGCCTGACCGCGTTATTCAGCATGAAATTCCGCACAAGACTTTTGAAAATCATAAATTTCTGCCTCCGATTGATTTTGGCCGGAAAACGGAGCCGCTAGCGGCCGGCCGGCGGCGTGCCGGCGGTCCTCCGGCAACTTTTGATCGGAATGTTCTTCCAGTTAATCTAAAACCATTTTCATCATCGATTTTTCCACATGAGGCCCAGACAGTGCTCAATTAGGGCCGAAAGACCTATGCTACTGTAGTTTCTGGCCGTCCGGGCCTGTCTCAAGCTGAACGGAGTTCACGGAAGTCGTTTGCATCAGTTATACAGGGTATAGATGACTCTTCCACTTCTGGGTTTCCTGCTAAAGAACCCTTTTATACATATGGGTGGGCCGACAATAGTTTTGACTGAGTCCGAGGAGGCTACACTCGCTGATCCTTACAAGTATACACTTGTGGTGAAATTTCCACATCGCAAGCCAACCATGAGGAAGGTACGTGAAGATTTTTTCTAAGTTTGGGTTCCATGGTTGTTTCGAGGTGGGACTGATTGACACAACACACATTCTTATACACCTTACACA
>NW_019249302.1:0-1345 GCF_002742605.1 Olea europaea var. sylvestris
CACCAATTTACATCTTTTAATAGCACAATAATACAAATAAGAAAAGGAAAACAATTGTCTAATTTAGAAAAACAATAAAAACCTATCAAATTCTCTATTTAAGAAAAGATTTAAGTATCTTTCCAAATTCTCTGTTTTCTTGCCATAATCTTGATTTCCTGCAATATCCCATGTCTCAATCATTTCTATTTTATTCTAAGTGGAAAGTGAGAGAGAATTTTTTAACTATCCAAAATTGGATCCATTTGGTAAATTCACTCTCTTTCTCCCACAACATGCAATTACTGTTTCTCTTTTGACTTTCTTCTTCATCCTTTAATCCTTTTAGAGTCGCTGATGTAGCGAAAGATTATATGGAAGCGAACAAATCTCACAAAATGAAAAAAACTTATGGAAATTTTTATTTGTCAATCAATGTGACCACAAAGAGCTTACAATGCTTTATATAGCAAAAACCTTAGGAAAATTCGAAAAAATTAAAAAATTAAAAAAAGAAAAATAATAAAGATAGTGACTAAAAATGAAAGTTCTGATCTTAAGGATTATTCTCCAACAAATGGAATTCAAATCCGACTTAAATTGATTGAGATATAATCAAAACTAAATTTACCAAAAAAGGAAAAATGCATAAACGAAGGAATTTGCTCAAAATTGGCCCTACGTCAAGAGCAAAATTGCTGAGTCTTGTTCATTGGCAAGTTTCCAATGAAATTTGACTAAAATTTCACCAAAAACAGACAAGCCCAAAATTTCTCCAAAAATCGAGAAGTTGCTTTTTTTTCCTACACTGATCCCACTTTTTTTCATAAGGTCTAATTCCTTTTGTACCATAATAGTCGCCCAACAAAAACCCCCTAAATCAATAACAAACATAATCCAAAAACTACAATTCGATTTCAATTCATTCATCAATGGTGACATCAATGCTACCTAAGCAAATTTGGAGGGCACTGATGGCGGTAACATGACGAGGAACAACTTGCCACGGACCAAGATGGAAGCATTTAAGTGTGTGATCCCAATTGCTGCATTGATCCACCCACTCTCAAATTGAAGATGGGAGAAAGAATGTCCATAGAAGAAGAAATGAGAGCTACAAGTTTTAGGGTTAAGGTGTAGATGAAATTTCAATAGGGTGTTCTTAGCTTAAAGAAAGGGGAAAAATTGGAGCTATGCAGAGACTGCTCTCCACACTATGCGGAGAACGTTTTCTCTGTAGATTTCTATCTCAAATGACCAATTTGGTGATTTGTCTATAGTGCTGCTTCATCTTTTTTAACATATGGAAAGCATTAAAAAACTTATTTTCTTCAATAATATGTTTGTATATATCATGGAAAAAAAA
>NW_019249303.1:0-1345 GCF_002742605.1 Olea europaea var. sylvestris
GATGTGCAATTATGTGAATTTCCCATACAATTACATTATTATTATGAAAGGTTATTTCATTATGATATATTTGAGATCATTAAGGTTGTACATGGATTACTTATGAATTGGAATGTGACATATGATTTTGAGATCGATCAGAAACGATTATATACTTCTTCTACCTCACAGAGACTCCTTGGTCGTGTTTTATCTTACACGGAGGGATCTTGATCGGACATTGGTTTTAATCGTGTACATATAATTCATAAAGATGTTTTGACCATATTCTAAAATTGATTACTAGAAGTCTTGAGACCAATTTTCATTCACAGAGGAGGGCTAAAAGCCCGTGGCGAAAGTTTTTAGTCTGAGGGGCAGATTTCAAATTTCAGTCAAAATGTACATTTTTTGTGAATTTTTCAAAGTATTTGATATGATGAGATTATAGTATAGTTATCAGTTGATGTATATAGCTTGATTTTGAGATGATATTTTATGACGTATGTGAATGTCTTACATTTTGGCTATAATTATATGATATTATCTTGTGAATTATTCAATGATATGAATTCGATTTTCGATAAAAATGTAAAATGGAAAAAGTACATTTATTTTCGAATTTCTCTACTCACTGAGCTATCAACTCATATATTTTTCTTTTAAAGTAGCAGTTGAGTATCTGAGCATCTTATGGAGTTGAGCTTTTGATTTTAGAGTCACAGTCACACAACAAAGTTTGCTAGTATGACTCACTTCATAGAGCATGTAGTCAGTATTTTAGGACGCATGTTCATGACTATATGTGATTTTGCATCACTGGTAAATAATTATGGGGTTCACTATGTATTTTGTATCCATATCTACATTTCATGTTATTTTCTTGGTAAAAGATGATATTTCAATTTATCTCTATTATGTTTTGTTATATTTGAGATTTGTGTATAACAGATTACAGGTTGGTTAGTCATATTTACAGGAGAGATGATGTTGAAATTCTGTTAAAAATAATTTATAAAAGTTGCATATTGTAGTTATAATAGCATTGATGGTGGATCCGACTTTTAGTTGGTATCTATTATCAGTGCACGCCACATTTTCGGTCTAGTAATGTTACATGGGGCGGGGCAATATCAATTTTAATTGATTTTAATAAAAGTTGTGAATCTTATAAAATGTGCTGCTAAAAATAAACTTTAAAAAATAGGGACCAAATAGGAGCTTGGAGGCGAAAATTTATTTATTTCTCTTAACATGATCATATTTTTCGTGACGCATACACGAATTTAGCAGAATGGTAACGCCGAAATTCAAACCTAAAATCATTTTCGCTCATATTATTTAAAGGTTTAAAAGTATCGTAAAC
>NW_019249304.1:0-1345 GCF_002742605.1 Olea europaea var. sylvestris
TTCCGACGCCGTCGCGAAAAATGATGAAATTGTCCCCGACACGATTTTTGTTTCCGACCAACCTGTCAAATTTGAGCCCATACCGAAACCGTCGCGAAAAACGACGAAATTGCCTCCGGCGCGGTTTTTGTTTCCGATCAACCTGTCAAATTTTAGCCTATTCCGACACCATCGCGAAAAATAACTAAATTGCCCCTGGCGCGATTTTTGTTTCCGATCATCCCAGCAAATTTTAGCCCATTCCGAAACTGTCGTGAAAAATGACGAAATTGCCCCTGGCGCGGTGTTTGCTTCCGATCAACCAGTCAAATTTTAACCCATTCCGACACCGTTGCGCAAAATGATGAAATTGACCCCGGCGCAATTTTTGTTTCCCATCAACCTGCCAAATTTTAGCCCATTCCGACACCGTTGCGCAAAATGATGAAATTGACCCCGGCGCAATTTTTGTTTCCCATCAACCTGCCAAATTTTAGCCCATTCCGACACCGTTGCGAAAAATAACGAAATTGTCCCCCGGCGCAATTTTTGTTTCCGATCAACCTGTCAACTTTGAGCCCATTCCGACACCGTCACGAAAAATGACGAAATTGTCCGCGGCGCGATTTTTGTTTCCGATCAACCTGTCAAATTTGAGCCCATTCCGACACCGTCGCGAAAAATGACGAAATTGCCTCCGGCGCGGTTTTTGTTTCCGATCAACCTGTCAAATTTTAGCCCATTCCGACACCGTCGCAAAAAATGACGAAATTGCCCCCAGCGCGATTTTGGTTTCCGTGAAACGTGTCAAATTTTATACCATTTCGACACAGTAGCGAAAAATGAAGAAATTGCCCCCGGCGCAATTTTTATTTTCGATCAACCTGTCAAATTTTAGCCCATTCCGACACCGTTGCGAAAAATGACGAAATTGCCCCAGGCGCGGTTTTTGTTTCCTATCAACCCATCAAATTTTAGCCCATTCCGACATTGTCGAGAAAAATGACGAAATTGCCCTCGGCGCGGTTTTTGCTTCCGATCAACCCATCAAATTTTAGCCCATTCCGACACCGTCGCAAAAAATGACGAAATTGCCCTTTGCGCGATTTTTGTTTCCAATCAACCTGTTGAATTTTAGCCCATTCCGACACCGTCGCAAAAAATAACTAAATTGCCCCTGGCGTGATTTTTGTTTCCGATCAACCCAGCAAATTTTAGCCCATTCTGACACTATCGCGAAAAATGACGAAATTGCCCCTGGCGCGGTGTTTGCTTCCGATCACCCTGTCAAATTTTAGCCCATTCCGACACCGTTGCGTAAAATGATGAAATTGCCCCCGGCGCAATTTTTGTTTCCCATCAACCT
>NW_019249305.1:0-1345 GCF_002742605.1 Olea europaea var. sylvestris
AAGGATTCTAGCCTCAGTTGCCAGATCAGGAGGATTCCAAGGGGCAAGTTCAGTTTGCATGTTTCCGACAGTAGGCTGCTCAGCATTAGGCATTGCTCCATGAAGTATGTTCATTAACTCCATAAGCCTGCAATATCTGGCTGGCGAGAAGTGGATGCCAAGGCTTGGCACTTGAATAGATACACGTGTAGATGGGTGATTTGGATGAGGCACCTTAATCTTCGAAGCCATTAAAATTAAATAAGTTAAAATTTTGAACCCCTCAAATGGGTGAATTTAATTTACAACATTAACATAAAATTCAAATGAAGTACTTTGTGAAATTTACCTGATCTAAAATTACAGCCATTCCGCACCTATCGATAAGGGAATAGTTCTCAGCAGATCCAGGAGGATGGGATGCCAAAGTGCAAGATTGTTTATCAGAGCTACAATTTGTAAAAAAGGCAGCTATATCCCTCCCATAGACATAAAAACGAGAATATAGACTCCGACCCGGATCATGAAGCAGACCATCCTCCTGTAATCAAGAAAAACAAAGTTAAGCAGATTCAATACAACATAAAGCAAATATGGAAGCTGAACAAGTATAGAATACCTTTGTGTGCAATGTAAAATGACCAAAATCTAAAAGAAGATGGCTATTGCTTGTATCAGAGGTATGTGATCTTATAGGAACTCTAACTTTAGGAGCATCAAGATCAATGTCCAGAGCAAACCTGAGAGAAAAAAATATTAGCAAAAGGAAGTGCTAATTTTGTGCCAGAGCCAAGTCTTAAGAGAATGGACTGGATACAGACAGATATTCCTAAAATGATGTCACAAAAAATAATTAATATTCACTAGAGAAGAATTAAAAATTTAATTTTAAAAAGAAAAGTTGAGCTCAGTGTTATAAAATAAATTATACAGACTACAAATAAAAACCAAAGAGTACCAAGTCACACACGAGTCCTCTAGCAATCATCTGGTAAGGCTTATGTCATATTTTCTTCATTTGGATATTGTTATTTGATGCTTAATGTTGTAAATGTGATGCAAGGTTAATAATATTTTAAGTTATTACGCTGATGCCATAGCTATGTCAATAGAAAAGTAGATAAGGCAATGGAATTTCTAAATTTGTGGTCTAGTTTAAATGACAACAAGAACAGAATAATTTTGTACAATGGCTGAATGAGTAAGCACTGAAAGAAAGAGACTCTGCTGAAGATAGATGATATCTTACTAATCATTTAATACGATCAATTATTAAAGCCCAACATCCTAAATTAAAAACAGGTGCAGAAGAAATATTTGATATAAAGTAAAGTCCATCTGAAAACATTTAGAGGGCGTTCTCTTT
>NW_019249306.1:0-1344 GCF_002742605.1 Olea europaea var. sylvestris
TTTTTTTACCATACCTTTCACCTATGCAGCTATTTACAACGTTGAATTTTTATCAATTGTAATGGTAGAGATTTACCAACGGACTTTCCGTTGGTATTGGTTAAGATTTTTACTAACGAAAATTTCGTTGGTAAAAGATTCATACTTTACCAACGAAAAACTCGTTGGTAAAATATTTACTCTTGTTGCAAATATTTCGTGAGTAAAGAGTAATACCAATGGATATCAAAGTTTCAGGAACGGAAAATTTGTGCCTGAAGCCATGTTTTTTAGTAGTGAATTTCATTACTTTGTTATTGTAATTTTTATTATTAGGAGTTGTTATGTGATTTTTATTATTTCTTAAGAATTTAGGGACCAAGGGACAGTTACACATGATACCGTGTTACTTGGCTATCCTTGAATAAATAAAACTCATATCGATGAGATTTCTCTCGGTTTTGGGAATTAATAAATCTACTTATAAGAATCAATTTTGATATTTGCGCAGAGTATCGATTTTCAAATATCTTATATTCGTGCGAGAGAATCAACTGATAGTTGATTGTGTTTTGGTTTATGTGTAATTCACATTTATTGTTGCATCAGTTTGTTATCAGACCACATAGCATGGATATGGCCTGTGATTTCGTAAAGTCTGATTGTAAATGTGATTTTACATGACGAGGATACATAATTATGTCGATAAGTATTTTCGTTGGCGCAATTGGTAGAGATGACATATTCGCATTGACATATTGAGGTATTAATGCAGCAGATTTACAGATTACAATGGCAGCATGAGAACGCGGTCATGGAGTGGTGATGGAGGACTGGTGGCTGGTATAACCCTTTTGTCCCTCTCAAACTCGAGTAGCGGAAAGCATGTGATTCTTCTCATAACTACAATGGTCAACCCTGCACATTTTTAATACCGAGATCAACAAAGATCCGTTAAAGATTGCGATCATGGACGGAACACCGGCCATGAGAACAAGAGTTTGGAGTCTTCTCTACTGCGAGTTTGAAAAATTGAATATTTGAAGTCTAATACGCGTCACACTAACTCATCAAGTGGAATATTATTGTTGTGAGGCGGTATAAGATTCAAGGACAAATCTTTATCAATCTGGAGAGGATAATGGGGATGGTGAAGCTTGATGTATTGGTGTTGGATTCCGATCATTGTGACTGCATCATGGCGAGCCGGCTTTATGGAGAAGGTTGATTTGGTGGTGAACCATTTATTGTGGTTAAAGAGCCTAACAATCCAAGTGCAGATGAAGATGATGGTTATGTGGTGAGTTATGTGCATAATGAGAGTACTGGAGAATCAAGATTCTTGGTTATGGATGCCAAGCCCCC
>NW_019249307.1:0-20129 GCF_002742605.1 Olea europaea var. sylvestris
TGAATTTAGTAGGATCATTCGACCTTCAAGATGATGCAAATCCGTGATTACTAATCAAGCATTGCTAATCTTGGATGATGAACATACTAATTGCACAAAAACAAAGTCAAATGTTGACTTAAAAGAGAGAACAAGAGGCCATAAAATCCAAAATGAACTCAATGTATGTAAACAAGGTTTAGGCCTTGGTTGACCCTCCTGGTAGGATAAAGGTCATAGGTTGTAAATGGTTTATAAGGAAAATGTCGACATGGATGGAAATATCCGTATATACTAAGCAAGGCTCGTAGTAAGAGATTAAATGTTGACCTTGACGAAACCTTTTGCCTGTAGATATGCTGAGGTCCATTCGAATTTTGGTTGCAATAGTTGCATACCATGACTATAGGTTAAAATAAAGCTCTTGGAGCTGAAATCTTCGATTTGATGGAAAAATCAAAATGTTTGATTTTATCAAATATGAAGACGAATTGTATGTTTACAAGAAGATAATGGGAGCATTGTCGCATTCCTGATATGATAGGAAATGACATCCTTAAGTTTCAATCATTGGAATAATGGTTGTTAAATGATTTATTCATGAAAAATATGAGGAAGCAACTTGATCTATAGAGATAGATCTAGAAGATTGCTTAACTCATCCCAATCTACATAGATGAAATCTTGAGAAGATTTATATGGAGAAATTGGCTCTTAAGTGGTGTATTGGAAAGGTTCCAAACGTAAAACAACTGTTGGTTCAATAGCAGAAACCTAATACATGATTGCTTCAGAAGTAGCAAAGAGTTGCAATGTGGATCAAGATATTTATTAATAAACTTGAGATAGTTCCCAACATTGTTGATCATATGCTATTGTGATAACAATAGAGCCGTCGCGAAAGCGAAGGAACTAAAGTCTCATCAATGATCTAAACATGTATTAAGGCAGTATAACCTCATCAGAGAGATAATATATAGAAATGACATAAAGAGAAGAATGAATTCCCACATTTGAAAATATTGCAGATCTACTAACAAAGAGTTGTCGTAGCATAATCATGATCGTCATGTAAAATCGTATGATATTGGATACATAAGTGATTGGATCTAGTGTAAGTGGGAGTTTGTAAGTGTTATGCCCTAGGTCCAATCAACCTTGGACATAAATACTTTTAATATATAATTAATGCGATTTAATGGCAGATCTATTATTTTCTTAATAGACAATAAAATGATAGAGTCCGTAGATTCAAATCTTTGTGATTTGTTAATCACAAGGAGTTGTGATTGTGAGATACAAATTACATATGATTGAATCTTAAATCGTCCGTGGTCATAAGTAATAACGAGATACGTATATCATTATTACGAATTGACCATCACGTGTGGCATCTCTTTCTTGTGAAATAAGTAGATGATCTCATAAGTTAAAGTGTAGTGACACTTAAATGAACACGTTGATGTTTTGTTATAAAACAAAACATTGGAGACCCACTGAGAGATTCCATATGGATAACTATTTGAGTGTCAGTGGTAAATCTCTAACGTTCGGTAGTGGGATTGGTTCTTTGACTTGAAGTCATCATAGTACCTTATATGAGGACAGTTATGCTTTGATGGTATTGGATGTTGCTCTGCCAAGGGCCGCTAATACGACATCGTTCGGGTATGTCAAGAATCATATTAAGGTTGTGAATGACCAATAGAGGATTTGTCACTCTTAGATAGTAAGAGATTATGATCCATATTTCATTTCATTAAGTTGATAACAAAATACTTGGCCAAGTTATACTCGTAAGTTGAAAATGAGTTTTCGACTTTTATTAATTTAATAGTGGAGTGAAAGATATGATCGATAATCGAGATTGACACACTTCCATATCTCGTAATTGATCGGATTATATTGACGAAGGGATTACAGTTTCAGGGTAAACGAACGAGTTTGGTTTTGTGATACCACGTGACATTTTTCGTCACATGTATTGCCTTGACACATTGCTAGATATCAATCTGGGATGATGAGTGTGAATTGATGATGAATTAAAATGATGTTTTAATTTATCAATTTTGATTAAATCAAAATAATATTTTACGTCATTGTGCATCGTGATTGGGATTCTGATGGGAAGCATACAAAAGAGAATTGGAAGATTGTGATTTATCAATTAATTAATTTAACAAGCGTTAGATAAATTAATTAATTGAGTTGCTTATTTATAGGCCCGAATTAATTAATTGGATTAATTAATTCATGGACCAGATTTAATTAAATGGGTTACGGGTCAAACCAAGCCCGTTCGGGCTTATATAAATATGACTAGGATTTTCAATATCTGTAGAGAACTCATTATTCTTGCTAACACAAGAAGAAAATCATAATCCTGCAATCTTGTTTTCTGTGTGGATCATCGTTGGAGGCTGAACAATTGAATAGATATGGGAGAAGATCCAAGTTATTGGAACAAAGATATGGTAAAGGAGTTCGCAGATCTTGTAAAAGGTACATCTTTATTACAACTTCTATCTAAACAAAAGATAAATCCTGGCGGGAATCGAAATATGTTTTAATATTTCGCTGCGCATGATAAATAGATTCCCAACACCAATAAGTCAGAACTTATTACAGACAATTTTACGCACAACTCTAACTTAGACAGCGTAATAGATTTGCACTCTACAAGGTATAATCTATTGTAAAATTAAATAAAGATGAACATCCGATATAGTGTGGTAAACCCCTAAGGAAAATGTCCATGTGTTCCCATGCCATGAGTAAAATAATCCATTATCAAAGAATAAAAATTACAATAGCTTCGGTTTTATAATTTTGCATTATTAACAAAAGTAATCAAAAGAAAGTAAAGAACAACTCCTTCATTTTGTCTCTTATTTTGACATGTTGGGAGACCTTGACTTTGTTGTCACTTGACTATTGTATTTGACCGCAACCACTTCTTGAATTAAGATTCACCAATCTTTACTAATGTCAGATAGCTTGATCTTTGAGTAGAATTATATCATTCACACTCAAGTGTATTATCTTCGATTACTATTGAAGAACACGATTTTTGCTATGAGATACTTCAATGGAATATCAGCTAGTCAAAACTCATTGAAGATGGTCAGAACTTCAGAACTTGCTGTTACAAGTTCACCGTATATAGGCAGATTTTTCTCAAAGCATTCGGACATCCCTTAACAATTTTTTTACTTATGTAGAGACTCCTCCAAGGCAGAAACATCTCTTACCTAAAATATAAAAGTTTTGCACGATATGAATCATGTAGAATATGTTTGATAAGATCAATAATTAATTTAAGGAATGCTTTGACTTGTTAAAGCAGTCTTTCCTTCTTTTAAGTAATTGATCGGTCAAACCAGTTTAAAATATTAAATATGTAGAAAATATTTTATATGGTCAATAATTAAATTAAGAAAAGTTTTGATTTGTTAAAGCAATCTTTCCTCTTTTTTATTATTTGACCAATCAAACCAAGATGGTAAATATATTTCTGTATATGCTGCTACATGAAAAGTACATATTACATCTCATTTAGGGCATGGATGCCCTAAAATCCACACTCAAGAAATCTGTTTATCTCTAGCAACCAGTTAGTCCCGACGAACTGGCTTTCTTGTTTGGATGAAAATCAATTGTACACGTTTTCTGCACATGGTTTGAAATTTAAGGACCATTCTAATTTAAGTAAGCCAATAAATAAATAAGAAGCTAATAATACACACACACACACACACAAACACAATATCTTATCTTTGGATTAGCTTAATTTCAAAAATATCTTTTGGATTTTTAATGAAACTTTTGTGAGTCTATGTAGAGTGTTTACAAAATAAAGTATAAGAACTATCCCTCTTAGTTAGTTCTCCCAAGTAACACACAACTCCCCCTAACTTGTAGAACTCTCCCTAACTTCATGAAATCAACCAATTTATCCAATAGTATGTAGGCCAAGCAAAAAATATGCAGCAACGCAATATCAATATAAAGTAATACACCTCGAAAACTAAGAAGTTTTAAAACTTAGCACAAATCAAGCGTCCTACATATTGCAATTGTTCCATTGTCAACAATAAATCAAAAAAAAAAAAAAAACTATTACTCCCCCTTTTTTACAATTAACAGGCAAACCATATAAAGTGAAACATACAAGCAAATAATGAGATTAGAGAGTTATAGTTAAAATGATAGAACCATTCAATTAGTGGACTTCTTGACCTGTTGAAGGCTGGTCTAGACTAGCTATTTAGGGCTCGAGCTCAATGTCTTTCTTGACTTCCTCAACTTGGTCAAGCCTGACTCTTTCTTTAGTAGGAGCAGTAACAACAGCATCATTGCTATAGTCTAACGTAATAGGTTGTTAGAACCTTGTCTCGTCAGTGCTGTGCACCTGCCATCTATAATCCTCAAAAATATCTAGAAGCTACAAAATTTGAGATCAAATGTAATGAACACTTTCTCAATCAATAAGGCTGAACAGACCCCTCATATTCGACCTAGATTTTGTTTCTAAACATTTTCATTCAATTCTTTGATTAGAAAATCTACGAAAAAGTTCACAAATTGTCAATCACACAAAAAATATATGAATTTACGAAAAAAAGAAAAAGGAAAAAAATATTGAATCAATCATAATATTTTTGGACAAATTTCATAATCAGCTTAAAATTTCAAGATAAACATGGAATTTCCATTTAGATGGTTGCTAGCAATTAATTTAATTAATTTATTGTATTGAAACATGAGTGTGTGATAGGACCTCTAGACATAATTAATTATGAAACATGTCCTAACCATAATTGACACTTGCAATGACAACATGCAAAAGTGTGTTTCAAATCATTCATCATTTGAAATTGTCCCCATAGATATAGAAATATGTGCGTGCTAGATGTGAGCATCTATATAAAATTTTCCCATTTTCTTTTTCAGCTCATGTGATGACTTTTTGCACCTTTTTTTTTTTTTTTTTAAATTCACAGACTTTTCAAGACTTCATTGTTGGTAATCAATTCACCATTGGTCGAGGTATTTGAAAACATATTCCAACGTTTTACATCATCACTTGAGATTTATTGGGTATCAAAATCTAACAAATCTCCACTTTGATACCCAATCAACCTACAATTAAATAAACTTAAAGTATATACTTGCATAATCAAGTCAACCAGTAAAATTGGGATCAAGATCTTACCTTGTGTTTCAGACTTGAAACACATACCATACTTGCTTCATGCACTCACTAGGGCTAAGTTCCAAAAACACACAAGTAGGAACAAGTAATCATATTAATCAATAAAGTATATATTATACATGCGATGAAGACACATAGATCTTTCCAAGCAAGTTCACGAAGAACATTAGACTTACACTAAGTTTATCAATCAAATGGGCAAAAATATATGCAGCAAATGTGTAAATGACCCCAAGAAAAGATCTCACCACACTAATCATATCACATTCCGTATTGCTCAAATTTCGAGAACATATATCTCCTCCCATCACCCATTATATTCACTGGACTGATCACTAACTCATGTCTATCTGGTAAACCAAAATAGACCCTAAGTCCATGGGATAATCCTCTATCACTATTTCACTTCTTCAAACCTAAGTGGATAATAGGTCTCTACCTAATAGAAGTGATAGAAGTATCTATACCAATGTACTCCTAAGCATCTATACTTCACATAATGCACTTAATGCTAATGCATCCCAATGCACTGTACATGAACACACATTATACTAAGTAATTAGGATGCTCTCAAAAGTCATGCAAATGTACATTTCAAACACATTGAAATAAAACATATAACCGTACAAGAGAATTAAGCAATCACAACCATGAAAAAAGAATTATACATAGATGTACATACAGCAACTAGGTTTACTATCCATAAACCTCACTAGGTTCATCACTCGACCCAAAAGCAACATTTGCCTCACCTCTAATCATATCATCTGCTTATTCTTCTTCTTGGGACTCTCTTTCATAAAGTGTCCAAACTTACCATAACTGTAATACCACTTACCACTGAACTTGTCCTCACCTTTACCCTTCTTCTTACAACCCTTATCACTCGAGTTGTCTTGAGCCTTCCCCAGACTCATTTGCTTAAACTTCATTATGCTCCTCATCCTATGTATCTCATCACTCTTTCTAGCATCTCTTTCAGCCTTAATTTTCATCTCTTTACTTTTAAGAGAATCAATGACAATCTCAGGTGTTAGGATGTCCCTACCATAGTTAATCGCATTCCTAACATTCCTATACGAGTAAAGCATAGAATTCAGCAAGATAATAGCCTTATATGTTTCATACATGTTTTCGTCACAATTAACAATATCTTGAACAAGTTTGTTAAAAACATCAAAATTGTCATCAAGATAATTTGAAGGGTCCAATTTAAAATTAAAAAATCTTTCAAGCAAGTACAACTTATTAAGAGTAAACTTAAGCAAATAGTAAGTCCATCAAAATTTTCCAAGGTTCTTTTGTAAAATCAAGCTTTCCAACTTTTCTCAAAATAATATCAGATAGTGTAAAACAATTGAAGTATAAGCATGTTTATCATATTCTTCCTTTTGTCCTTTTGTCGAATTAGCAAAAAAATACTATCTATGAATTTGAAACTTATGGCTGAACCAAAATTCTCTTCCTCTTTTGTTGCCATATTGAAAAATCCCCTTGTCCATTAAAATTTCAACTTTGAAATATGAAGATGTTTTCAAAAATAAAATAACCCAAATGCACAAATAGGTCACACAAAGTAATCCCAAAGTTACAACATACAACATTCTAGGTTCTCAAGGTTTTCTGGGATTCACAATCTAAGGGCAAGGGAATGTTTAAATGGGTCAGATCCAGGTGTTCTAATCGAACAATCAATGCAACACGAAGGTATGTCAACCAAAAATTAGTTCTCGCTCAATACAATCTCACACAGTGACTTAATAGCAATTAAACAAAACGGCAATTATCAACTTGTAATTAAATCCAACACTTCAAATAGAGCAAATTATTCTAAATTTCTAGTACAAGCAATGATTATCCTATGCGGTAACCCCAATTCTAATGTCACCCCACACGATGATTTGCTAAAGGAGAAATTTAAATGGGATAAGCTAATTTACCAGAGCAAACCAATCTGCAGTCCGTAAATAATAAGAGATGAGAATTTATTAAACTTTATGACCACCACTATTCACCCTAAAGCTCTAGCAAATGCAGAAACCAATAAAATATGATTGAATCTCAAACACGTAAAGGGTAAAATCATCTAGATTTCACTGTATAACCCAAAATAGAAAATTAACAATACTAAAACGTCAGAGATGATGTTAGGAACAAACTCCTTGAAGACACTGTTATGGGATTCATCTCCACGAGCCCTTACACGCCATGTCAGAGTCCTGGGTTTGACTCCATGAGTTGTTGCATTGCCTAATGCACTAAACTACTAGCTACAAGTCACACCAATGGTCTCTGTTTCATCAACCGATCGCTGGATTGGCAAGAAATTACACAAACACTTTCAATAGCCTTGATGAAAAATTGGTCAGGTTACTTTTTTTTTTGCTTTCTGCTTGTTTTTTGCTCAATTTTTAGATTAGTTTCTAGCCAAAATCCACCACCTTGAAGCTTTGATACCAATTGTCATGAAAGCTCGCTTCAAGACCTTTCAAATTGTGATTTTCTGGCTCAGTTTCATGATACCCTTCTTTACCAAACATCCCAATCCAAAATGTTTGGACCAACAACCAATATATTTACTTCGGTTGCTTTTCAATCTCACCCACAAAAGACAAAATATTAATTTTGATATACTTGTAAGTATTATGCCCTAGGTCCAATCAACCTTGGACATAAATACTTTTGATATATAATTAATGCAATTTAATGGCAGATCTATTATTTAATTAATAGACAATTAAATAAATAATAGAGTCCGTAAATTCAAATCTTCGTAATATGTTAATCACAAGGTGTTGTGATTGTAAGATACAAATTACATCTGATTGAATCTTAAATCATCTGTGGTCATAAGTAATAACGAGATACGAATATCGTTATTACGGACAGACCATCACATGTGGCATTTCTTACTTGTGAAGTAAGTAGCTGATCTCACAAGCTAAAGTGTGGTGACACTTAAATGAACACGTGTATGTTTTGTTATAGAACAAAACATTGGAAACCCATCGAGAGATTCCACAAGGATAACTATCTGAGTGTCAATGGTTAATCTCTAATATTCGGTAGTGGGATTGGTCCTTTGACTTGAGGTCATCGTAGTATCTTATATGAGGACAGTCATGCTTTGACGGTGTTGGATGTTGCTCTGCCAATGGACGTTAATACGGCATCGTTCGGGTATGTCAAGAATCGTATGAAGGTTGTGAATGACCAATAGAGGATTCGTCACTCTTAGATAGTAGGAGATTATGATTGCGTTTCATTCAATTAAGTCGATAACGAAATCCTTGGCCAAGGTGTATTCATAAGTCGAAAAGGAGTTTTCGACTTATATTGACTTAATAGTGGAGTGAAAGATATGATCGATACTCGGGACTGACACACTTTCATATCTCATAATTGATCGGATCATATTAACGAAGGGATTAAAGTTTCACAGTAAACGAATGAGTTTGATTTTGTCATACCTCGTGATATTTCCCGTTACATGTATTGCCCTGACACATTGCTAGATGTGAATCTAGGACGACTAGTGTGAATTGGTGATAAATTAAAAGGGGTGTTTTAATTTATCAATTTTGATTAGATCAAATTAATATTTCACGTCGTTAGGCATCGTGATCGAGAACCTGATGGGTCGCACACAAAAGAGAATTGGAAGATTGCAATTTGTTAATTAATTAATTTAACAATCGTTGGATAAATTAATTAATTGGGTTCGTTATTTATAGGCCCGAATTAATTAATTGGATTAATTAATTCACGGACCGAATTTAATTAAATGGATTAATTAAATATTGGATCGGACCAGACCAGACCCATTTGAACTTATATAAATACATAGCTAGGGTTTTCAATCCATAGAGTTTTTTTTTCATAATTTCTTGCTAGCACAAGAGGAGAAAACCTTGGTAGCTACAATTTGTTCTCTATTTGGACCACCGTTGGAGGCTGAACAATTGGATATCTGTGGGTGGCGAATCAAGATTGTTAGAACGAAAAGAATAGCAAAGAAGTTTGCAGATCTGGAAAAGGTAGTAAAGAAGTTTGCGTGGTAAAGAAGTTTGCAGATCTGGAAAAGGTACAATCTTTTTACAATTTCTATCTAAACACAAAGAGATTCCTGGTGGGAATCAAAATTTGTTTTAATTTTTCGCTGCGCATGTTAAGTAGATTCCCAACAGTGGTATCAGAGCCCATTTTGTATTTGTTAGAAATTGTTCTGAATTTTTAGGCAGAATCAAAAGTTGATTTTGTTCGTTTCATTGTTTCTAGCAATTAATTCAATTTTCAATTTGAATAGAATATTATTTTGGATTGGAATTTAAAAAAAAAAAAACAAAAGGATCTTGCGGGTGTTCACAATCGCCGCCTTGGCGCGGCAGACACTGCTGCTAGGAGGAGCAGTAGCATCTGTCGCTGCCAAAAGCAGCAACAGACACCGCTGGCAACGGCGTCTGCCACTGCTGGGTGGCTGGCAAGAGCCCGCCATCATTAGGCGGCGGGCTTGCCGGGCTATTAGAGCAGCGCCACCAGCCAAGAGAAAAGAAATAAAAAAAATTAGGTTTCGATCGCGTTTTGGGTGTAATGGAGGTGGGGGCCTCTGACGCAATTTGTGAATTTGCAAGCCTCCGTTTGCAATATCCATTTTGGGGCCAATTTGTAAATTATTTAAGTAAGGGTAGTTCTTGCAATGTTTGGTATTGAGGACCCCTTTCCTACAATTCTATTTTCGGGGTTTGATTGCAATTAACAAATGAAAGGGCTTCTCTACAATTTCTTTATTTGGGAGGTCCTGATTATAAATTCAAGTTTGGGTCAAAATACAATTTCGAAATTGTTTTGAATTTATATTTTGGAATGCTTTTAAATTTGATTTTAATGGGTTTGACCTATAAATTTATTTTTGACCCAAATTAAAATTTTATTTAAAATTGATGATATTTTATATTTTCGTTAAAATTGGATTTTAACTTAAATATTAAACTTTGACCCAATTGAATTTTTATTTTATTTAGGAGTGTTATCCTAAATTTTAAAATATTAATTCAATTTAAATTAGAGTTTGACTTTAATTTAATAATTAATTAAAATTTGATTTTAATTAATTATTCACCCCGATTATATTTTTGAAATTAGAATTGGATTCTAATCTGACATTTAATTAAAATTTGATTTTAATTAAATTGTGTTGCCCTAAAATTTTATTTAAGATTAGAGTTAGACTCTAATTTGTGTTTAATTAAAATTTGATTTTAATTATACATGTTCGCCCTAAGATCTTGGAATTAGAGTTGGACTCTAATTTTGTTATTTAATTAAAATTTTATTTTTAATTAAATTTAATCGCCTTAAATTTTGAAATTAGAGTTTGACTCTGATTTGATATTTAATTAAAATTTGATTTTAATTAAATTATCCCGCCCTATAATTGTTGAGTCAGAATTGGACTCTAATTCAGTATTTAATTTAAATTTGATTTTAGTTAAATATGCCCGCTAATTAAATAATTGATTAATATGATTAATTATTTAATTGTTCCGATCCATTTATTTAAAAGAGTTTAGACAATCTTAATTGCTAGAAACTTGAAACGTGTTAGCGTATAATATTAGATATTATATATACATACATTTATGTGATAAATGTATTATTAGTGGATGGGTATGGACTCAACCATATGGCTGTGTTGAATGGTTAATTTTTATTCCTGTCATTTTGTAGGCCTGCGAGCTCTTAATTGTTTTGGGCCTGCGAGTCCAATTTCATATTTTACTTTTGCCTTCCATTATTATAGTGAAAAATCAGAGTCCCAATCGTCTTAACTTGTTGAGTACACTCAAGGCTGGTCTATTAGGGATATGTTTGACACTATGAAATATTGGATATTTCTGAATGATGGGTTCGACTTAACTAAAGTTTATCTCTTGTTGAGTATACTTAAGGAGATAAATTTTAGAGGCATGTTAAGCTAACACATAAAATGTGAAATGACAAAGAGTTGTTAGTTTAACGATCTGAGAGTTGTATGTAGATGCAATTGATAATAGATACTTGACTCCCAGCCCACTGGGAGTCAAGTATGGACTCCATAAATTTACGTGAGAGGGTCATAAATTTTAGTTAAACAGTGAGAGCATAATTAATTTAATAAAAGTCCATGTTAAATTAATTGATGCATTTTATATATTATTCATTTTCTTTTCGTCATTTACATTGAATCTTGAGTAACCATATGTTTTGAATAGCATACTAGATGCCAACAACCAAACCAGATTTTCTTGATTGACACCGCAATTTGAGAATTGTTCTCATGCATGAGAAAATTGGTCACGTCCTTGAGTAGCCCTTTCCAGAGACACCTGCTGATAACTCAATTAAAGAAAAGGTGACTGTTGTAATAAACACAATGATGACGATAGTACTGCAACATGTGTGATATTTGCATTACATCACCTGAGTTACAAAAGTGACTTGAGAGTATAGATGCTAACGCATGATTTTTCATTTCAAAGAGTTGTATAATAATAATCATGTGTGGAAGGATATGAGACTTCCAAGCAACTATACCGATGCAAAATGACAGAGTAATCTTCAGTCGATGCATATATACTGAAGATGATTGACATTGAAAATTGTCTCAATGAGGTTCGGTCATGAACTATGAACTAAGTATTGACTTAGCTTTGCACTCTCTGTCAGAGAGTTATTCATACTAATTATGAATTATGATATGAATAAGCTCGAATGTACACACATTAAGTTGCTAAACATGCTTAACACTGTTGAGCCCAATATCAAAGTTAATAGTGGGCAAGCCATTGATCGCTCTAAGGATATTAAGAGGAAGTTTAAAGGAGCTTCGGGAAAGCATCCAATATGGCTTAGATGGTCAAAGCAAAGGACAAATACCAAATCTAATGACCCTTGTTTTCAATGTGGAATGAAAGGTCATTGGAAGATATTGCATGACTTATGTCTACTTCACGAGTTTCTTAAGTATTTAATACCAGATCTAGATCTCATGCTTATACAAAATATGGAGAAACTAAATAGAAGTAGACCACTACGAAAGGGAGAAGTTGACCTACACATTGAAGATGAGCAAAGGTTGCTGCATTGCCTGTAGGAGTATACTTCTTGTCGTTGCCTTTTGATTTAGTAATGGAATTAGAGAAATGTTGCTTTGTGCCCATCATAGCTGGAACATTAAAATGAATTTCATGTTCAGACATGAACCATTTTAATATTAAGGACAATTGTTGTTCCTGCATATCTTGGTTAAGATCTTAATAGCTATGGTAAGTTACAAAATAACATTTATATTCTAAATACTAAGGATTCTATAATGAGTATAGAAATTATAAGGTATAAATGCAATAATCTAATTTTTACCTAAATCTGGCATGGCGGACTTTGTCATGTAGATGAAATGCAATTCCAAAGTTACATAGAGATGTATACTTGGGATTAATTGATTTTGACAAGTACGAATTATGCATGTCTCGCACAATGACCAAATCTTCTTTTACTTGAAAAGAAGAAAGGTCTGCATAATTACTGGTCTAACGTATAATAATGCATATGGACTCATGTCAATTGATGTCAGGTAATGTTTCTCTTATTTCATCAATGATCATGTATACTTGATGAAACTCAAACATGAAACTCTTGAAAAGCTCAAGGAATTCAAACTCGAAGTAGAGAAACAAATAGGTAAAGATACCCTCACATTAAGATTCGATCGAGTGAAAATATCTTAAAGATAAAATTTAGATTATCTAAGAGAGAACAAGATTCTCTTGCAGTGGACTCCTCCATATACGCTGCAGCATAGTGGTGTATCTAAAAGGAGGAATCGTTAACTATTAGATATAATGCGATTAATAACAAGCCATGCAAATCTCTCAAAATTATTTTGGGGTCATGCATTGATTGCAGTGTGAAACACACTAAATCATGTTACATCTAAATTGGTTAACAGAACTCCATATGAGTTATGGAAATACAATAGTCCCAATTTATCTTATATGAAAACTTGGGGCCATGACGCTTATTTGAAGCGCCTTGAATCAGATAAGTTTGACACTAAATCTGATAAATACGTATTTGTGGAGATATTCAAAGCAGACATTTGAATATAAATTCTATTATCATGAAGAAAGTCTTCGTCTCACAACATATCGTCTTCTTAGAGAAAATGTTTACTCTAGGGGAGGACAGTGAGAATAAAATAGAACTTGAAAGAGTTCAAGAGTCCACAGATATAGTTAACCAAGTAGATAAATTCGAGTTTGATCCCATATTTGATATGGGACATACTCTTCATTAGGAAGTAAAGACTCCTGAGAACATGTTAGCTCTATGTGAATTTAGTAGGATCATTCGACCTTCAAGAAGGTGCAAATCCATGATTACTAATTAGGTATTACTGATCCAAGATAATGAACCTGCTAGTTGCACCAAAATAAAGTCAAGTGTTGACTTAAAAGAGACAGCAAGAGGCCATGAAACTTGAGATGAACTCGACGTATGTGAACAAGGTTTGGACCTTGGCCAAGCCTCCTGATGGAATAAAACCCATAAGTTTTTGTAAATAGTTTACAAAGAAAAGGTCGATATGGATGGGAATATCCATATATACAAAGCAAGGCTAGAAGCAAAGGTTAAGTGTTGACCTTGGTGAAACCTTTCTCCTGTAGCCTTGCTGAAGTTCATTCGGGTTTTGCTTGCAACAGTTGCATATCGTGACTATAGGTTAAGAGAAGTCTCTTGGAGCTGAAATCTTTGATTTGATGAAAAAAGTCAAAGTGTTTGATTTTATCAAATTTGAAGACGAATTGTGTGTTTACAAGAAGATAATGGGATCATTGTTGTATTCCTAATATTATAGAAAACGACATCCCTATGTTTTAATCGTTGAAATAATGGTTATTAAAGGATTTATTCATGAACGATATGGGATAAGCAACTTGATCTATAGAGTAGATCTAGAAGATTGCTTAACTCATCCCAATTTACATAGATGAAATCTTGAGAAGATTTCATATGGAGAAACTGGTTTACTCTTAAGCGGTATGTTGGAAATATTCCAAACGTGAAGCAACCGTTGATTCAATATTATAAACCTAATACATGATTACTTCAGAAGTAGTAAAGAGTTGCAATCTGGATCATGATGTTCATAAATAAACTTAGAGTGGTTCCTGATATTGTTGATCACATGTCATTGTATTGTGATAACAATAGAGCCATTGCGAAAGCGTAGGAATTAAGGTCTCATCAATGATCCAAACATGTATTAAGGTGGTATAATCTCATCAGAGAGATAATATATAGAAATGACGTAAAGGGAAGAACAAATTCCCATATTTAACAATATTGTAGATCCACTGACAAAAGTTGTCGTAGTATAAATATGATCATCATGTAGACTCTTATGATACTGGATACATAAGTGATTGGATCTAGTGCAAGTGGGAGTTTGTAAGTATTATGCCCTAAGTTAAATCAACCTTAGACATAAATACTTTTGATATATAATTAATGCAATTTAATGACAGATCTATTATTTAACTAATAGATAATTAAATATATAATAGAGTCCGTAGATTCAAATCTTCATAATTTGTTAATCACAAGGAGTTGTGATTTTGAGATACAAATTACATCTGATTGAATCTTAAATTATCCGTGGTCGTAAGTAATAACGAGATACGGTTATCACGTGTGACATTTCTTACTTGTGAAATAAGTAACTGATCTCACAAGCTAAAGTGTGGTGACACTTAAATGAACATGTGGATGTTTTGTTGTAGAACAAAACTTTAGAGACCCACCGAGAGATTCCACATAGATAACTATCTAAGTTTCAGTAGTTAATCTCTAATTTTCGATAGTGAGATTGGTCCTTTGACTTGAGGTCGTCATAATATTTTATATGAGGACAGTCATACTTTGACAGTGTTGGATGTTGCTCTGCCAAGGGCCGCTAATGCGGAATCGTTCGGGTATGTCAAGAATCGTATGAAGGTTGTGAATGACCAATAGATGATTCGTCACTCTTAGATAGTAGGAGATTATGATCTGCGTTTCATTCAATTAAACCGATAACGAAATCCTTGGCCAAAGTATACTCATAAGTAAAAAAAGAGTTTTCGACTTATATTTACTTAATAGTAGAGTGAAAGATATGATCGATATTCGGGATTGACACACTTCCCTATCTACTAATTGATCAGATCATATTGATGAAGGGATTAAAGTTTCACGGTAAACGAATGAGTTTGGTTTTGTCATACCACGTGACATTTCCCGTTACATGTATTGTCCCGATACATTGCTAAATGTCAATTTGGGACGGCGAGTGTGAATTGGTGATAAATTAAAAGGGGTGTTTTAATTTATCAATTTTGATTAAATCACGAACCGAATTTAATTAAATGGATTAATTAAATATTGGACCGGACTAGGTCAGACCCGTTTGAGCTTATATAAGTACATGGCTAGAGTTTTCAATCCATAGAGTTTTTCTCATAATTTCTTGCTAGCACAAGAGGAGAAAACCCTGGTAGCTGCAATCTGTTCTCTGTGTGGATCACCGTTGGAGGCTGGACAATTGGACGGCTGTGGGTGACGAATCAAGATTGCTGGAACGAAAAGAACAACAAAGAAGTTTGCAGATCTGGAAAAGGTAGCAAAGAAGTTTGCAGATCTGGAAAAGGTACAATCTTTTCACAATTTCTATCTAAACACAAAGAGATTCCTGATGGGAATCGAAATCAGTTTTAATTTTCCGTTGCGCATGTTAAGTATATTTCCAACAATACTAGCCACAAAGGCATGAGAAAAGCAATGAAAGAAGGCACAAAGAGGAAGCCAAAGACACAAAGGCAGCCATCGATTTTTCATAGCACAAAGCAGCCAATTTTTTCTATCAAAATGGCAGCCACATTTTCTCCAATTATTTACAAATCACACTCGGTTCCAATGCAATGGAAGTAGGCTATATATAGTCTAACGTTATGTTACCAATTTTGGCCAAATAAGGTTTAAATGTGCCTTGATTCAAGAGTCGTACAAGGTAAAATATATGGACCGTGAGCAGCATTAATTCTTTAAGCTACTTCCAACCATCCACGTTGTTTTCGAGTTGAGCATTTAGACTTTGTTGTTGGTAATCAATTCACGGTTGGTCGATTCTAGTGAAAATATATTTCGACATTTTACATCATCGCCTGAAATTTATTGGATGTCAAAACTCAACAACGAAGATGGAAAATCCAGTAATATCTACTTTTATTTTTCCAAGTCATTACTTTCATTAAGATGACAAGAAAAGCAAAATCGTCTTTTTTACTTCACCTTGATGGATATTTTGAATGAAACCCATCGTTACGATTAGAGAATCCAAAAAATGAAAGATTAGGAACAGCACAGTCGAGAAATAAAGTAGGGATAAAAGTGCAAATGGTTCAAGGTTGGTGACAAAAACTTCAAATTTGTCAAAGAAAATGGAAGGATGAAAAGCAAACACGAGTACAATATTTTTATAAATAAGAGGAAGAGAAATACATGTAAGACACTGATACTACTTGTCTATCTTGATTAAAAGATGCTGGAAGATAATGAAATACCGAATGCTTATAAATTGAGAATTACAGCGTAAAACTTATTGGACTTCTGAAAACATAAGAATTTTTTTCTCTAATCACTTCTTACGTAGGTAGCAAGTGTTTTCAGTGAATCAATCTCTTCCCTCTTTCGAATTCGTCAAGAAGGAAGAGTTGGGATGCTCTGTTCATGTCTGAAGAAATTATCAGGATCAACTTTAGTCTTTATATTTACTAATCTGTTGAAATTGTCCTTGAAATATCCGGTGCTCCACAAACTTGCGTCCGTAAAACATGTCCCGTTTTTGTTCATACCCAAATCGAGATCCCTGTAATTAACATAGGCTTCTCTTGGTGACATGGAAGCATATGGAGTCATGTAATTGTACAGTTTCCTTATCCATTCCATGTGCCTCGTCATGGATTCTGGTTTATCGTCATTCCAATTGGTAACGTATTGTATCATAAATATGACACCTTCTCTGTGAGGGAATGGAATTTCAGATTCTGCAATGTTACTCATCATGCCACCATAAGGAGTCCATATCATCAATGGTGATTCTTCTTCAAGAAAACTTTTCCATAGTCCTTCAATTCCGGTCTCTGGGATTGGTTCTTTTATGAAGTCTGATTTGGCTTTGAAGTAGTTCTTGAATAAGGCCTTCCCTTGAAGCAGAACCTCAGGTGGTGTATTCGGTGGGTAACTACCAATAGACATCACTGATTGGATCCAGCTCATTTCAGTGCAGTCCTTTTGTGCCAATCCCAACTCGGGGAAACTTTCGTCCATTATTCCAAGCAATCTATCGGCTCTGCCAAGAAATAAACCTTGGTACAAATTTTGTACTGTCTGCTCGCCCTTTTGAGCACCATTTGCTTTTGTAATGATGACTCTGATGAACAGATCCTCATCAAGTTTATCAACCACTTGTTGCCATCTGTAGAGAATCTTTGTAGCACCTTGTTCCAAGGTTTTTGGAACTGTGAAAACAGTGACAGTTTCTGGAACAGGGACTAATCGGACTTTCCATGCGAGTATGATTCCAAAGCTAGCTCCACCACCACCTCTAATAGCCCAGAAAAGATCTTCTCCCATTGATTTCCTATCAAGAATTCTGCCGCTTGCATCAACTATTCGTGCATCGACAACATTGTCAGCTCCGAGGCCATATTTCCTCATCATGGAACCATATGCTCCTCCTGTTATGTGCCCTCCAATTCCTAAGCTGGTGCAAAGTCCTGCAGGGAATCCATGAATTTTACTTTTCTGTGAAATTCTGTAATAAAACTCACCAACAGTAGCACCAGCTTGCACCCACGCGCTGTTGTCCTGTATATCTACATGGACATTCCGGAGTCTCGATAGGTCTACAAGGAGAAAAGGTTGTTCCATTTGTGACACGTACGAGAGGCCCTCATAATCATGGCCTCCACTTCGGAATCTAAGCTGAATCCCGACCTTTTTTGCGCATTGAACAGTGGCCTGAACATGATTTTCAGTTAATGGGGTGAAGATCAGCTGAGGTTTCGGCACAGAAGGCATCAAATACCTTAAATTCATCGCAGAAGATTCCAGGATGGGATTATAAGAAGCATTGCCAGGGGCATAAAAAGCTGTTGGAAACGGAATAGAAAGTTCGGAATTGAGAGAAATGCACGTATAGAATTTTTCTTGAATTGATTGTGAAGTAGCAGCCCATAAATTTGATACTAGAATCAAGAATAATGTAACAATGAGTGAATTTGAGGATCCCATAATGAGAATGATACTAAACTGATTTTTCTTTGCTTTTGCGTTGAGGTGTGAGACAGACAGTGAGTCCTTTTTATGGGATTTTGTGGTCTCTTGCTGACTCTATATATGACCTAATGCCAACCTAATGTTCAAGAAAGATTTGTTAGCCACATTGGAATAATGAGGTCAAGAAAATCTGCTTTGAGAAGTTCCAAGTTCCGTCCATTTTGACTCCATAATTTTCCGATTTATGCACTCGTTTCTTGCCTTCCCACTCACAATTTGCGCGCAGTGCGCCTTTGATTTGCTTGAAGAATAATACGTTTAACAATTCTTTAGGCTTCTCGAAGTTGTCAGCAATTCGAGAAGAAATATCATCGAATGTGCACTCCGACGTACTTAATAAATCGGGATCTATTCTTGTGAAAGTCATGGTAAAAGCAATGAAAATTGGTAACAAACAAAGTAAACACAATTTTTTTTCTTTTCTTTTTTTTAGGTAATTTAACGTCAATGTGAAATTTACATTCACTTATTGTTACACGTCTCCATGGAAAGGAGTATACAAATTTTCTCCCACCTCTCAAACATCTAAAACCCGTCCTCCCACAACCTTGAAATGTGTAGAACATGTAATACACCCCTTATCATGCTTCTATATTAAAGCAAAATCATTGTCATATCGATAAGTGAACAGTATAATTTAACTCCCGAGAATACAACAATAAGCTTAACCACCGACCCAATCTAACCCAGGGGCGGACCCACATGGGTCATGTGGGGTTAAATGACCCCACAAAATTTTGCCCCTGTTTGTTTGTTTTTTGTTTTTATATTCATTTACGATCTACTTTGATACACTCTTTACGAGATACTAAATGAAGTCAAAATATTGTATTTTTTTTATGAGGGGGGAACCGCAGCCTCTACCTTTCGGGCACGCACTGGGTAAACTCTCGGACTGACACAATAGCCTGCAAACCACGTCAACCAGGTAAATCGCACTAAGCAAGTTTGGTGCGACAAGCTCGATCGAAAAAGTGTTGGTAGGGGTATCGAACTCTTGACCAAAGGTCTCCGCACTCACCTACTCCACCAACTTGGTCACCAATGAGGGGCAAAATATTGCATTCTTAATACCATTTCGAAATATTCATGACCTAGTTTTTCACTTATTAATGGCGTGCGAAGTGGTCAACTATAGCCGTTTAAAATTAGTATTTTGAGAATTTCAATAATATCATAACTTTAAAAATTCATTTACAATCATATATTATCTGAATCCACAAATCGTCTATGCCATTTAAAAGTTTGTTTCGAAAATTACATCGTTTTCATATCGAATGGTCCAAATGGATATCGAAAATAATTAAATATGTATCAACCGTACGCTTCAAAAAAAACGTCTAACTCATTTTTTCTTTTAAAAAATTCAATTAATTATTATTTTTGCACGATAAATTTTTCAATATAATATATATCGTTTCATTCGAAAGTCTTACGTAAATTTTTTGGGGTTGTTACGAATTAAATGCAATTTGAATTACTTTAGAATTATATTTGCTTTAAATTTGAATTTCATTTA
>NW_019249307.1:21911-51221 GCF_002742605.1 Olea europaea var. sylvestris
TGCTAAATTAACTATTCTATTGAGTAATTTATAAATTTTGATGTGACATTATTATGACCTTGAATCCTCTTTATTAATCATTTTTAATGCAAATCAATAACAATACAATATGTACACATTTTTGTTGATTAATGCCCCTAAGTTAATTTAAAGTATCTCTTGATGTCAATTGAATCTATCATCTCATGTGACCTTACCATATCTCTATGAAAGGCACAAATGTGAAAGCATGCATTAAAGACGCTAAAACATCTATAGAAATCATGCAAATATAGCAATTTATCTATATTCCATGCCGAACTTTACAATGATTGTTATAATGTGCTATCTACCTTATCGTTTTTGTTGAGGTCAATACAATTTATAAATCATTTCAATTAGTGGTCAATTAGTTGAAAACCATTAAACGCAATAATAAACATCAAAAAGTAAACACATATTGGGCGTCAAATTATTGAATTTATATTAAAAGCTACGTAACAGTGGTTCATCAATGCTTAGTAACAAGAGTTCTAGTCCAACATTGCAAAATTACAAAAAATTGTGATTAATTTATAAAACATCATACGTGTTTTGATTACTTGAAGAAGAAGAGGAAGAATCTTGAAATCTTGAATATCTTCGATGATCTCTTGATGAATTCCAGTTGCTCTTTCCCTACGTTACCCAAAAACCAAGCTTTGATCTCCAATTGATGAATATCTTGCAATTGCCTCTTGATTTGCCCACTATAACTATGAATATCACTTCTCTTTAAATTATAATGATTAATGAAATCTATATAGAAGAGGTTTCCCTTTGATGTATGAGGGTTATTTATTTATTTATTATTATTATTATTATTTTTTTTTTGTATTTGTTAGGTTCAAAAATTAGATGAAAATCGTGTTACAATAAGTGTTTGGGAAGAATTTTAGGTAAAACGGGATTTCATTGGAGCCTAGGCATTTGGACATGGCACCTAGGTGTCCAATTTTGGTAGAATTTTCAGCAACCTAGAGCTTAGGCTCTGAGGGATACCGCATATGCGCTAGTTGTAATTTTTGCATATTGTAATTTGGTCCTCAAATTCGATTCTTGATTTTTTAAAGTCATTTTGTCTTACAATTTCGGTCCTTTAACTTCTAATTGTATCCAACTGAACACGTACATCTTCAATCTTCATTTTATAGCCCAAATCAACTATTCAAAAGTTGCAATTAGGTCCAGAACTTTGGATTTCACGATGTTTCGATTCTTTCATTCAATTCTACGTCCAATCACCGAGTTTTTCATAATAAACAAAATATACAATAAATTAGGCCAAAATTAATCAAAAGAACTTCAAAATATCTATATATTTAAAGGTCCGAAAAAGTGTGTAAAATACACTTACCATTATACGTAATTTAATGCATATTACGTTTATGATATTTTTCAGATAGGTTCAAGAAGATTATAATCTTGGATTAGGGACTTCAGCAACTTAATTTTGCTTTACAGCAAGGATTTCTTCGTTTCTTATTTTTCGTTTCTTTTGTACTGATGATAATAGAGTTCAAGAATTGGCGACTTATGTTCCATTGAAAGAAAGAAAAGAAGAGGTGGAATGAAGAAACAAAATGGACGAAGCCAGTCTCACCAAACCATAGACCATTATTCTGAATAAATTACAAGTTTTTAGATACAAAATATTCATAATAATCACTGCGAACTTATTTTTCCATGTAAAATTGAATAAGGATAGTGAAAATTAGATTCCTTGTTATTTTGGATGAATTGCGAGATATGCCACCTACTCATATTAGCTACTATAAACTTATTTGTCGGCATAAAAGGGAATAAAGGTACTGATAATTAAGTTCTTCGTCAACAAAAATGGAGAATCCAATTTATAGCTTAACATATCCATATAGAAACATTGTAAGCTCCATTAACTTATTTGTTGACATTAATTGTGAGCCACTTTTCTGATAACTTATCTTCATCTTGTGAAGAATTTTCGTGAAATTTAATTTGTGGTTAATTAGTGTATGGTGTTGGAAAAACTTGATCCTAGCAAGGGAATAGAGAAAAGAAACCAAAGAAGGAGAAAAGAAACCAGAGTAAGAGAAATACCTAAAATTGACTTGAACGCGTAATTACTGTCCTCAAATTAATTTGCCCCCTTAAGGATTGTTTTTTATGCTTATAAGGACTCATGGAAATGGTTTGTAGGATTTAGCAAGCCTTAGAAGAAGAAAGACCGTAAACACGTGTTTTCTTCTTAAAACTCGGAGAACACTTAAAAGAATGAATGTATAAAGAGATTTTTGTAAAACTCTTTATGAATAGAATGGTTTCAACTGTTGGTGGGATCATAATTGTACAGAGGAATGAAATCTATCTCATATATATAGATTCTCGATCATACACCATGAAAGGCCTCAAAAGTTCATGAACAAATTGTATTTTTTCATGAAAAGGGGCCAAAACACAAACTAAAAATTTCAAACCCGACGGCCAAAAAACTAGCCTGGGCAATAGTCCAGTATAAAATCAAGAGATTACCCAGGCCCAAATTTTGGCCTCAAGTTATTGAAAGCGATGCTGGATACTTGCCCAACTTTAAGCCTGGGTACTTGCCTAGACCAAAATTCCAGCTCCATTTTTTCTTGTTTTATTTTTGGTATTTTCATACTTACTTTATACATCCACGTGGATGTATTATCATTCCAATATACTCATCAATATAAACTTAACACCAAATTACAATAATCTTCCACTTGTTCAACTGTATAATGATACACACTCAAAGTATCAACATTTATGCATATGGCTTAAATATATTCCGATTTGAATCTAACCATAGTGTAATTCTTACAAAACATCATCAAAATTAAAGGTTGCATAATAGTTTTAAAATAGTTATTTCTTGTGATAATATCAGTGAAAATACATACACAAATTTCACGTGTTCACAAGTTTCTTAAACTCGCTTAGCGCTAAATATGGCCTTGCACCCATAATTTTTCTTTGAACTTTTAAGAGAAAAGCTCTAACTCTCCATTGAGGTTGGCACCACCTCGAAATTCATCTAGGTAAAGTTTTTCGAGTATTTTTGTTAGTTTTAGAGATACTTGTACTTAATATTGAACTTCATTAAGAGATTTAAAGCTTAACCCTCCTTTACGTAATAACCAGCATTATATAATTAGAACAAGGTTCTTCCAAAAATTATAATGCTAAAACTATCCACTTATCTAATGTATTGTTGTTATCCTTTGACCTTGTGGATTATTGTTTTAGAAATAACAAGTAGGGTTAACGTCATTGATGGCCTTATTGTTTAAGAGTTTCAATCCCATCCTACTCGAAGTAAATATAACTAAATCTTTATTAAGAGGATTAGTTAAGGATTAGCTAGGTTCTCATTGTTTGCCTTTGCTAATATGGCTTGATATTGCACTTGATAGATATCGAAGATGTATTTTGTGGTCCAAAGGGTATCTCATATAGTAGATTCTTAAGCCACTCAACTTCTTTCCTAGTATGTGATAGTGCCACGAATTCAGATTTCATGGTTGAATGTGTTACGCACGTTCGTTTCTTTGATTTTCAAGAAACTATACTTTCTTCAAGAGTAAACACTAAAATCGAAGTAGTTTTACTCTCACTAGTACTAGATATCCAACAAACATCAATAAATCCTTCTAATATAACCGAAAACTTAAAATATTGAAGACCTAATTTTTGGTTTTGTTTAAATAACCAAGAACTCTTCCAATGACATTTCAATGTTCCTTGCTCGGGTTACTAGTAAACCTACTAAGTTTAGTAATAGCAAATGCTATGTCCGATCTTATACATTGAACTGTATAGATTAAATTCCCCACACTCTAATTTAGTGATTGTTCTTTCATTATTTTTATAAGCTTAGAACTTGAATCAAGAAGGGTACTATACTCTTTTAAATTCAAGTATTTGAACTTATTTGTTACATTCTCGATATAATGTGATTGACTCAAATAGTAATCTCCACTAATCTTAATAACTTTGATACCTAATATGATATTCACTTGTCCAACATTCTTCATCTTGAATGTAGAAGATGGAAATATATTTGTTTCTATTATTCCATCCACGTAATTACTCAAAATAAACATGTCATCTACATACAATCAAGCAAATATAACATATTTATCAATATTTTCTAATATAAACACTAATCTACACTATTATCTTTAAGCCTAGATGAAATAACAACTAAGTCAAAATTTTCATTCCATTTCTTAGATACTTGTTTTAAATTATATAATAACTTTACCAGGTTGCACACCTCGTGTTCATTTTCGAGTAGAACGAAGTGGTTGTTCCATATAAATATCCTCATCAAGATCTTTATTTAAGAATATTGTCTTGACATCCATTTGATTATCATGCAAGTCATGTATGGATGTCAATGCGTATAATATCCCCATTAATGTTATTCTAGCTACTGGTGCACATGTATCGAAATGATCTATTCTTTCATTTTGTCTATAACCTTTAACTACTAATCTAGCTTTAAAGGAATTAAGAGAAACATTTAAATTGTATTTTCCTAAACACCCATTTACAACCAATAGATTTTGACTCAGCTAGTAAATCGACAAGTTCCCACGTATTGTTTAACACAATTGAATCCATCTCATATTTACTTATATCTTTCCAAAAGGTACTATCTCAAGAAGCGATGGCTTCTCTATAATTTTAAAGATTGGTTTTCACTTGTAAGACAAAAAGTATTATTCTTTCAACATTCTTCTTATTTTCCTCCACTAAGTAAAGCAAAATAAGTTGAGAATTAATTTCATCTAGTCCTAAAGTCGTTTCTATTCAGGTTCTTTTGCTTTTTCATGATTTACTAGATTCATTAATATCTTTAGAAGATATTTCTTTTTATGTTCCACTAGAGCTAGGAATCTCTTTATGAGTTTCCCTTCATTCATTATCTGAAAATAGCAAATTCTCAAAGAATTCAACATCATTTGGATCAATTATTAGTTGGTCTTCAAATTCAATAATCTATATGATTTGCTACACTAGCATATATTCGATAAAGACACATTTAATGCTTGGACCTTTTAGGGTCTGTGTTCTTACAATATGCAAAACATTCTCACGCTTTGAAGTATCCAATGTTTGATTTTCTCCCTTTCCACAATTCATAAGGAGAAACTTCTATAAATTTTGAAAGAATCACATTTAATATTCTACATGCACTCAATAAGGCTCCACCTACAAATTTAATGGTAACTTAGCATATGTTAACACGACATTTGCCATTTCGACTAATGTTCTATTTTTCCTTTCAGCCAAATTATTTTGTTTTGTTGTCCTAAGTACAGAACATTGATGTATTATGCCTTGTTGTTCAAAGCAAAAGTTAAAATCACTAGAAAATTGTTCACGTCCTCTATTACATCTAAATGTTTTTATGTTCTTATTTAAGTGTTTTTCGATTTCATTTTTATATGTCTTGAACCTGTTAAATGCTCTATATTTATATTTCATTAAATTAATATAAATATACCTAAAATAATAAGCTATGAAGGCAATGAAATATTTATTTCCACCTCTAGTTAACATATCATTTAGTTCAAATATGTCCGAATGAAAAAAGTTCTAAGATATGAGAAGTCCTATTCATTCATACCTTTATAAGGTTTCTTAAGCATTCTAGATTCTAATATGTTTTACATTTATAAGTATCATTCGCATTGTATGAAATCATATACATTTATGCATTCATTTCATTGTACTAAGCCTATGTGACCTAATCAATCATGCCATAAATTAAATGAATCAATTAAGTAGGCAAAATCAAGTTTTATTATTAATAATATTGTCAACAATACACAGTTTAACTATTCATTTACTTGAATAACCATTCCCAACAAATTTCCCATTTTGGGATGCAAGTTTTCAGGACTCATAAACATTTTTGATGCCCAATTTTCCTAAGAAATTTTCCCTTACTAAGTTCCTATTTATTTTGGGAACATGTAATACATTTGCTAATGTATTGGGTTTTCCGAAAGGAAATGTTGAAAGTAAATATAATATCAACATTTCCTTTCCCTACCATTTTGGAGCGGCCTTTATTACCTATTTGAACCTTTTGCTTTCCATTTGATTCATCACAAGTTGTAAAGAGTGACTTATCATATGATACATGTATAGTTGAACTTGTATCATACCACAAACCTGAAACTTTTCGCATGATGACGTTTAATTTGCTCACGGTAGCAACAATTCTATCTTCATCAGCGGAGTTCACTTTGCCAGCTTTCTTGTTTTTTTTCGATGTCGACAATCCTTTGCATAATGTCCAAGAATTCCACTTACAAAACAACCTCCCTTGGGCTTATTCTTAAATTTATTAAAGTTTTTAGAAGGTTTCCTTTTGTTTGATTTGTTCGATGACTCGGTCTTTTCCACAACATTGACCTTTGAAGTGCCTGCATAAGTGTTTTACCTCCTATTTCTCACCTGGATATGATTCCGAACTTGTTCCAAAGAGTAATCTTTGGAATTATGAAGAATCTTCTTTCAATATCCTTTCCAAATCTCAAGGAATTTAGCAATAATTGCTCCCACTTGGAAAGATTTCGGAAGCTTAATCTCAATTACCTTTAATTTGTTGACGAATACTTGAAATTCATGCACTTGGGGGAAGAAAATGAATGTTTTCAAGAAATTTAAAATCTTAAAACCTCAATATTAAGAATTTCTTTTTACGTTCTTCAATGTTGTATTTTTTTCTAATGCATCCCAAATATCTTTTGCAATGTGTTGGTGTAAAAATCATACAATCGATCTAATTATGTTCTGAGTATGTGATCGCAATAAATTAATTCATCTTCTTGATGCTTTTGCCTCTCGGCTCTTATGGCATTGGTATCTCCATTTTTTTGTTCTAGTAGTGGTGCCAACTTTAGATCAAGGATGTAGAAAATTTCCAACGCTGTGAGAAGGATCTTCAACTTGTCTTGCCATCAAGTGAAATTTGTTCCATTGAATTGATCCAAGTGAATATGGTCTTGATTCATAAGCTTGATAGTGGACATGGAATTTTTGTTCGGCATAGAAAATAATTAGGTTGAGATTGTTGGAGAAACTTGATCATAACAAGGGAATGGTGAAAAGAAACAAAAGAAAGTGAAACACTGAAAATTGACTTGAATGCATAATTTGTAACAACCCAAAAATTCATGTTTTGAATCGTTATCAAAATTTTGAAATGGCAATTTACTCTAATTTGTAGAAAATAATTTATGTATTAATTCCTAAAAGGAAATAAATAATACTTTCCTACGCCATATCTTTAACGTATAAGTTTGGAAAGATCACGTAGAATTAATCCGTAAAGTAAGAATTAAATGCAAAATCATTTTAGACATGTATAATAATTGCCATTTGACTCTCTCTATATATACCGTATATATATAGGCAGCGGAGAATTCCATACATAGAATAAACAAAATTCCAAATTAAAGTTAACATGCTTTTCTCTTTCTTCAAGACTTGGCACACCGCTCCAAAAATGAGAGAATACTTCCAAAAGTTGCTTTACTTTATTAAAAATTCACACACCACATCACAAGCTATGAGACATATATTTAATGTATGGATATTAATCAACTATATTTAAAATCTTGAATTTACCGTATAGCATACCATAAGAGACAATGAATGGGTGATGTGACAAGTGTGGAATCATTATTTTGACCATATATTTTCATAAATTCTAGGAGGGTCATGTATATAAAATTAATCTAAGGAAGTAGAATGTAACTAGTTACTTTTAAACAGTGAGATCATTAGAAGAACTAATCTTTAATTCAAATTTTATCTAAACAACAAACTACACATGTTCATCTACTAATAGACATGTACAAATTTATTATTATAATTATCCTAAAAAAAATGTCTACTGCAATAACTTAAAAGAAAATAAAATTTACGTACTAAATTAAGTCTTTATCCAGCGAAATGAGGCACAAGTACATCATCGAACCACCACGCTCCAACACGATCTGATCTAACCTGTGATGTCTAAGAAAAATGGTGAGTACATGGAAATACTCAGTAGGATATAAAAATTTTAATGGTGCGATCCTGAATAATAATTTTAAACATGTGTCAGAATATCATACCGTCTCATATCTTTAAATCCGATAAGAGCTCAATCATTTCATATTATTTCATTGTAACGAAATGGCCATATCATTTATTTCATAGCATTTCGTATCATAACTTTAACTTTCATGAGTACAAAAGTCATCAACATGTAAAAAAATAATTAAATGGGACATAAAAATACTGCACCTCATATCCTACCTTGTTAGATCATTTTAATTTTTTTGGAAGACAAAACCAAAGATGTCACGCTCCAAATTCTTTTTACTCTTATCTTAAATTCCAATACCATATGTATAATTATCTATAAATTTTTAGGGTACAAAGCAAGAATCCTTTTACACTGCATAAAGTATGAAGTATGTAATTTACCTGGTTCCAACACTTTTCTCTCTCTACAACCATGTACTTATTCGTATGACTTCTTTTGATATACAAGTATAAATATATCACTCCATGATCTCGTCTACCAAAATGGGTGTGCAGTTGGGAAATGTGTAGATGTAAAATAGGGGTATGGATAAGAATTGGAAAAAAGAGATTTATCAAATAGAATAATTCTTGTCAACCATATCTCCCAACAATCAATACATTTTTATCCACGTGGCAACATCTCAAACAAATTTAGATTCCAATTTTAAATTCTCCTCCTTCTCTCTCTTTCTCTTTCTCTCTCTCTCTCTCTCACGTGGTCTATTCTCTCTCTTATATATATATATATGTATTATTATTATTATTTTATATCTTTATTTGGATAAAAATAATAATTAATCCTAACCTACCCAAGAATCTTCCTCCATTTCATGTGACTTGAGAGAAATTAAATTCATTATATAATCAATTAAAATATAACTGTAAAGATATATATTTCGACCTCAATAATTTGGGTTCCGTTAATCCAAATTAACTTTTTCTCGAGCCTAACATGCATGATTATTTGTGAG
Organism: Olea europaea var. sylvestris; assembly: GCF_002742605.1. Lineage (NCBI taxonomy): Eukaryota > Viridiplantae > Streptophyta > Magnoliopsida > Lamiales > Oleaceae > Olea > Olea europaea. Next base: position 30,998 of record NW_019249307.1, read on the forward strand.
CTATCTAACAAGTACAATATTGATATACTTATTGTCGTTACGTCAACATCTACATTTTAACATCCAATAATATTGAAATTTATTTTATATATATTTTAGTCTGTAAACTTCCAAAATATTAAAATATAGCACACATAAATTAAATTATAATCTATGAAATTTTGGGACATTACATAATTGCTGTCCTCAAACTAAAGTTGCCATAGGATTGTTTGTGATGCTTAAAAGGACTCATTGTAAATGGTTTGTAGGATTTAACAAGTTTTAGAAGAAGAGAGACACTAAGCACATGTGTTTTTTCTTAAAACTTGAAGAACACTCACAAGGATGAAGATGTAAAGAGACTTTTGTAAAACTCTATATGAACAGAATGGTTTAAATTGTTAGTGGTGTAATAATTGTGTAGAGGAATGAAATCTCTCATATATATGGATTCTCAATCATATACCACGAAAAGGCCTCAGTATTAAAATGATATATTTTTTTCATGATAGTGTGCCAAAAACGAACTAGAAATTTCAAACCCAATTGTCAAATAATTGGCCTGGGCGATCATTTTGGCCTCGAGTCATTGAAAGCGAAGTTGGGCACTCGTCCAGCTGCCTAGGCCAAAATTTCAGTTTTCGATATTTTTGTAATTAATCTATACACCCATATGGATGTATTATCATTTCAATAATTTCATCATTATAAATTGAAAACTAAATTACAATAGATGGTAGATAAATCCTAACAATAACACTAATTAGTGATAGATTCTCTGTACATGCATGGGATAAAGTTATAAATTTAGGGTTTGGCAAGTAAGATTGCACCTGGACAGTTTTTGTTATGCTTAAGAAATGTATGGAAATATGATTAACAGTTAAAATTTCATTCATTTAAGTACACGTTGAAATTTTGGGCATCAAATATGCATTTGAGAAAGCCTCTTGTATATGAAACATAATTGTGAATGCGTGGTATTAATATAATTGTACCCCTAATTCTACAAAGAAGTTATTAATCTTAATTTAGTAAAATAAATATATATAATAGAAACAAAGTGTTATACCAAAAGAGACAAGCTACACCTTGGTGGCCACGAGACGCAAGACATGTGTGGTATCACCTCGTAGAGTTACATGGGGTGGAAGCAGCTACTATGACCTCGCAAGCATAATACAGTTGTAATGCTCCAAATATGAGGATTTGGATTTGTTACAAAAATGTGTTTATTAGGTTTTCGAAATTCGGGTTAAATTAGTTTTTTTTCATTATTTCCTTTTTATTTTGTAGACCTAAAGTTTTATTACAAGTTCCAAAAACTAATGAAAATAAAATATTAAAGTTAATTAGCTTTGATTTTTTGAATAAGCAAAACTAGAACGGGGAATGAAAATGGAGGTTAGTATACATTAACAGAGTTCAACCCTGCAATGCCCTACCCAATGATCAACCTTAGTTGGAGTATTGTCGGATTCATAATTCTATGAAATTTTATTAATATTTCCTAAACTCATTCATGTACAACATAGTAAAATCCCAAAATTTCTAACATCATTTAGACAACTCAAATGGACACTAAAACACACACCCAAAGTCGTTCGCATGTACACTGAACATAGCACATAGAAAATGGCACAAGTTATCCTATCTACTATTGAATGATTTAATTCTAACGCCAACGGACAGATTACTGGTAGGAACCCACTAGTTTCATTCAAAAATATGTAGAATTCGATTTAGTTGGTAGTTTGAAAATCGGAGAGAATGTTGAAATTTCTATTCTATGTTTTTACATGTCGAAATCCACACACCCAATCCCATTTTCATGTCAAAAGTTATGCTAACATGTCATTCTAACATAATTTAATAAGCGTCAAATTATATAGTTATATATGAAAATCTAATTTCGTGACTAACTGAAATACGAGATCCAACACAAATAATCTTGTATATCCATTATCTTATTCTTAACATTAAAATATATGAAAATAAATTTCTATACATGGGAACCTTGGTTTTTAATTTGATTTCTCTCTGCTTGGCTTCTCCACAGTCCATGCAATCTTCATCAATCCATGATTCCTTCCCAATCTGAAAATTTATGAAGTAAGAGTGAACATAAAGTCCAGTAAAGTTTTTCATAGGTGCATTTTTCTTTGAACAAATATGCATATTTACATGTAAAACATAAAAACTTCATATTATAGACATTTTCATGAGTTAGATTACCTTTAAAATCTTTGATTATAAACAATCCCTCAAAATTGTAAAAGCCAATTATGGCAACAAACATAAACTTTTAATGTTCATAGCTTACAATTACATTTATACACATAAAACATACATAGACATTCACAAGAAAAAATCAGCTTGCACTATCTATCTCGATTCTTGATATAAAATGAGAAATCCTTTGCCATGAATATTCGAACTTGTAACCTATCTCCATGAATATCCATTAACAAGAAACTTATTCCTTCCTGTTAAATTGATATCATTGTGCTTTAATATGGAAAATGAGGAGTTTTTAACTTAAAAAATATTTTTATAAAAATATCTACATGGTGATTTGAACCTGGTTTATCTATATAAATTCAAATATACCATATAGATGATCATTGCTGCAATTCAATTACACATTAAATCTTTGCATTGAAATTCATTTAAATTCAATATCTTACATCATTTGGCTTTTAAATAATTTATGTCTTGGTTTTCATCATCTTAAATAGGCTAAGCCTCCAATGCTCGTTTCTTAATGGACCACACCAAACAAATTAAGAATATAAAATTCAGGAACTTACAATAATAATTGCATAATCTCAATAAGTGCTGAAAATCCACTTCGGACAAAAAGGGAAAACAACATTCGAACAAGAGAACTAGAGAAATAATGCACTCAGGGTAGCTAAGAACAGGAGAACTAATGATTGCACAGACTGAAGCTTGTCTCTCTACTTGCATTACCACCACCCTCATAGTCTGGTCTAAGACATGTTAGGAAAGGAGATAAGTCATAAGCACATGCAATGAACCGCCAGTTCGGTCCCTAGGTTCCAACAGTCCCCTGGGATATCCTCCCACACACATGAGCCAGCAAGCTAAGATATAAGATGTAAGCATGATATACTCTGGGTAGAAAACTTGCAACCATACCTAGATAATGGATACCGTTAGTGCACTTTCTCCATCAGTGCGCTACAAACATTGCCTCCACCAATTAGAGCAACCTCACCATTTGAAAATCACCCATTCCAAGGAAGAGTATTGTAGATGGAAATGACTAAAGCAGATCAGAGAAGGAGCCTTAACTACAAAAAAGGTCATTTCCCTCCCAAGGAAGGCATAAAGAAATGAAGAGAATTCAGGCATTCCACATATACTCAGTTCTTATCAGTTGTACTTTGATCTCGTCAAATATGGAAAAAAAAAAAAAAAAACTCACTTTATCAAATAAGATTTTGTTGAGGTGATTAGAGACTGTCACATCACTTTTTACCATCAACAGTTTGAAGGGGGTGTCTGCCTTAGGAGCCATTTCAAGAAAATTCCATGCAAAATGACCTCTTTGCAGTCCTAAATACATAATTTCATTCTTCGACATTTTTTCTGTTCACAAAAAAAATGCATCAAAGCAAAGGTTCAAAGAGCTGAAGTAACATCGAGACAAAGAGCAACATGTAGAAATCTCGCCTAGTTTTTGAACAAATTTTGTGGGTGAGAATTTAGCAGGAACAAATGATTGCATTTATGGTAGCTCTACATAATCTAACCAATACCTTGCATCTTATAAAATAAAACCAAACTACGACTATTCAAGCCTCTAAGATGGAAGTAAAATCTCCAACTTCTCACCTAGAAGACTATCTTTATATATGAAAGAATGTGTACTTTACAGAAACTGACCCCTTGCAAAGCCAAGGGGCCATTTTGTTGTTTGTCATAATCAAAGAGAGAAAAATTGTTGACCTATGGTTGACTTCTCATTTTGATTATTGCAAACAAATTGCGTTTATTTTTGACAAATTGAATTCGAGTAGCGAATATTGCAAATCAATAAAATTGAAGATACAAAGTTCAAAACCAAGTGATTTGCAAGTGATGATCGACATTAAAACAATATCAAGGTTGTGAAGATTGCTATCGAGATAAAAGTCAAAATTGTAGTCAAACATGCACGTCAAGATGAAGAGCTTCATTGTAGACATTAGATTTAGATACATTAATCTCATGCGTAAATTTATTAGGCTTCGATATTTGGCAATGAATCATGAAAGGCTCAAAAATTGCTTTTATCACCACACAAAAATGTATTCATAAAGAATTTTTTTAAAGGTAATGACTTCGATCTTATATTTTAAAAGTGTCATCTACCTTGAAGAATCAAGATAAAACATCCTTCAAAAGATTAAATTTGTTAAAACCAATAAAAGAAGGAAAATTGCGGATATCTACCATAGTGGACGTCCGGTATGTCTGGCAGACGGGCTACTGCATTATCCAGTACTCTAGCGGACGTCCGGTAGAAAGCATCTGATTAGACAAATATTCTACGATTTTTCAACTATAAATACTATCTCACTTTGCATTCATTTATATACTTCCAAGAGAAATTAAGTGAGGTTCCTTTAAGCTTAAATATTTGATCTTCAATCTTTATTTATTTTCATGAATTCAATTACTTTTGAAAAACTCTTGATTGATCTTACTTTTGAAATCATTCTCATTCATCAAAATTTTTCAAATCTAACACTTGAGCTTTACTCGTTGTCATTTATTAGAGTGTTAGCCTACTTCTCTTCTTCTACTCAACTTTGAATACATCCTTATTGTGTGAAAAGATTTGTTTTGTAAAATTTAATTTTGATTGAATTGTGGGTCGTTTGTTGAGGTCCCGTAAAGTTCAACGTCGTAATAGGATTAGTGTTCTTTGTTTGTAAATTACCAGAAGTGTTGTAAGAGTTGGATTGCACCATGAGTCAATCATGAAAGCCCAAGAATGGCTAACCAAGAGGGCGGTGAATTGGTTATTTAAAACTTTTTTGAAAATTAATTCTAGATTTAAACTGATATAATAGCAAATGAGAAAATTAAAGAATTATATACAAATACGAAGGCAAGTAAGTGAAAGGAAGGAAATGCGCAAATGATGTAATTATGGAGGTTTGATTAACAAGCTCTCCATCATGAGCAAGGCCTTTTTTCCTATTGTTGATTGACTTATGGTGCAATTCAATCCTCACAACGCATCTAGTGACTTATAACCAAGGAGCACTGATCCTCTTACAATGTTGAAATTTTTCGGACTTCAACACAACCTACAATCAAACAGGGAAAGAATATTATAAGTAAAAGCTTCTCTCTTAATAAATGATATGATCAATTAAGTATCAAGAGAGAGGTAGACTAACACTTCAATAAATAGCAATGAGTATAGCTCAAGTGTTAGTTGTTGAAAAACTTTAATGAGATAAATGATTTTCACTAATTTAATCTCTCAATTTTTTTTTCAATAAATATTTTGATCGATAAAGATTGAAAAAAAAGTAGTTAAGATCAATAAAAGCCCCATTTAAATGCTCAAAGAAAGTTGTTACAAATGAGGAAGAAAAGTGGTATTTATAGCACTCAAACGAGCAAAAAATATGTCCATCCTGAGGCGTGATCCGGATGTCCGGTTGGAGTCCGGATGGTTAAAAAACTAGCCATTTGAGTTAATAGTAGAATGGTAAAAAAAGTGACCGTTGGACATTTGGACGTCCGGACGGGCAGAAATGCCACTAGATATTTTTCCTTCATGATGAATTCGATCAATGTATGTTCTTGAAGGACTTTCTCACTTATCTAAGTATTTTTGTAGATATTTGATCGTTGAGCTGAGATACTTCATTTTTTATGCAAATATCTTTTGTAACCTCAATTTGGTCTTGTACATAAAAATTCGTTTGAGCTATAGCCGATGCTAAAAATTGAATTGTTTTTACCTTTACATATAGATTCAAAGCATCTACATCTAATGTTTTCAAGTTTGATGATCGAATTTTTCTCCACGGTGATTTTTGACGTGAAGACTCAATTTTAGTCTCTACGTTCATCAATCGCCAATCTTGTTTCCATGTTGATCCTTAAGTGCCAATTTTATTTGTCAACGTGCACGTTTCTTGATCTCGATTTTTGTGTCTTCACTTTTGTCAATTTTTCAATAGTCACTATCAACACTTGAATTCAATTTGTTAGAAATAAACATAATTTGTTTATGATAATCAATACGAGAAGTAAACCATTTAGGTAAACAATTTTCCCCTTTTTGATTATGACAAATAAGATGATTTGCAATACAAATATTGAGCAAATTGATGAGGCACAAATTTATGAGGAATTTAAATTTTGAATCTTGCATGTGCATTCTCTTTATTGTTTTCACTTATATTCTCCCATCACCACGTATATATAAATTTTTATAAGCTCAGCATAGGTTCCCCCTATTTTGCACTATCATTACCTATCTTTCTCCTTTTGGCATAAGCAAAAAAAAAAATAAAAATGTAACATCGTAAAATAATTTTGCAAGGAAGTCAACCATGCATTGAAATAAGTCTAAAGTTTGACAAAAAGTTAGATTGCAAAGACATAAGACAAATGGAAATACGACACTTAAACAAAAGAAAAATAAACTCAGGCGTCGAAGGCGGTGGCGACAGCGGGAAGTGAGCATAGAAATCGGTGAAAAATGCATTTTGTTGTGCCTACATCTCAGCTTGTTAGTCCTGGATGGTAGTCTGCTATGCCTGGATCTGAAGGATTAGTCTACCCAGGCTATCGAAGGATGAGGTGAAAGAGTCGATGCACCGTTGAAGGAGATTGTACTGCTCATTGGTGAATGTAAAATGGCCTTTTGAAGGGTGAGGTGCGTTAAAGTAAGAAATGTCAGAGGCAGGAGCTGGGCTTCAGGCTCATCTTCGGCTTTTTCTTCGAAGGCTAAAGTGGAAGGATCGGAGGCAGTGTAGAAGCCATTCATGTGCGCTACCCATTGCTTGTGATATTTCACTATCTTCATTCGTTTAAGGGTTTGGATTATGATAGTATCCATGGGGCATAATTTAACATAGGCTTCACAGTTACGAGAAATGTGAAAATGCTTAAAAATTTTGTGAAAGCATCCCGTAAGGCAAATTTTTTATGTGCCATGAAGTATGCACAGGTTTCATAAGTCCCAATGCAATGGTAGGAAAATCAAGGTTGCGCTCGACCAATCTCAAATGAAAAGATCGAAATGATTAACTTCATCTCAGTAGCCTTTTTGGGAAAAAAATCACATAGGCAATTATATTTTGTAAAACTTTGCATGGAAGACTTAATGATTAGCACTTAATTTGGTAATATTCTCGAAGTCCTTCCCGGTGACTCGGCAACATGCCTCGGAAGGATCATAGCCTTCCATGGTAGGTGGAGTTTTATGTAGAAAAACTTATAAATTGCATGGCAAGAGTTTGAGAATATCAAGAACTAGTGCTTTTGTTACCGTAATGCGTACATTTTTAATCAAATATGTAATCTCATCGGAATGAGGTGTAACATTTATAATTTGATAAAACTTTTTTCATGGGACGTTGGTATGCATGCTCTTCATGGTAGCCACGAATACCCATCCCATTCTTTTAAAATATTCTTTAATATGAAAAGCGGGAGCTTCTATTGTAAATTTGAAGAAATTAATATTCTTACCAATAAGAATGGGTGACTTTTCATAGGGATTCGTCGGCACATTGGGCTCTAAAATGAATTTCTTCGTCGGAGGAGAAGGAGGAGGAGATTGTCTAACGGTTTGTTTAACTCGTTTTCCAGCCCTTTTGATCCTTTCATGGTGACAATTTGAAGAAATGTAGGAAAAATCAATTTGGGGCACGAGTTTGGGTAATTTGAAACTGAAATTGGGAAAATTTGATGCTTTAAAAGGTTTAATCTTGTGGGTTTTCGAGTTTGATGGATGATTGAAGTTTTTATTGTAATTTGAGGGAGATTTTGAGAGGTATTAGGTAAAGAATGGAAGAAAATGAAGAAGAAAGAAGGTCATTATGCAATTTAAAAACTCAGGTTCCCCTAGTCCGAAAGTCCGGGTTGATAAAATTCATGATTTCTGTCAAACCGAACAGCAATGTCTAGATTGGTCGGATAGATTTTGAGTCGTCTGGATCGCCCTTTTTTAAATAGATTAACTAGGAGCATCATTTTCGTTAATGATTCTTAAACCTCATCGAATATGTGAAAATCAATCGTGTGCTAGTGGTTTGGTGAAGATATTGGTTAATTGATCCTCGATTTTTATGAATTCTAACACGATATCTAATTTTTGTGCATGATCTCTAAGAAAGTGGTGTCGAATTTCAATGTGCTTAGTTCGAGAGTGCAAAAGGGGATTTTTAGACAGGTTGATGGGACTGTTGTTATCACACATAATAGGCATGTGATCGTAAGATAGGCGATAGTCACTAAGGGTTTGTTTCATCCAAAGACCTTGTGCACAACAACTTGTGGTTGGGATGTATTCCACCTCGACAATAGAAAGTGCAACGAAATTTTGTTTCTTGCTAGACCACGACACAAGTGCCGAATCTAGAAAGTGACAATTTTCGCTAGTGATTTTGCGATCAACAGTGCATCCAGTCCAATCGGCATTCGAGTAACTTAATAAGCCAATATGAGTTTAACAAAGTCCTAAGGTTTTGGTTCCACTAAGATATTGAAAAATTCTTTTTGCGGCATGTAAATTTGATTCCTTAGGATTTGATTGAAATCTAGCACATAAGCAGACACTAAACATTATATCGGATCTACTAGCATTAAATAAAGAAGGGATCCGATCGTAACTCAATACTTTATGACGTCTCCTGGAGTACCTTGCTCATCTTTGTCAAGCTTTAAAGATATGCTCATCGGGGTGTTCATTGGCTTAAGTTCATCCATATCGAACCTTTTGAGCATGTCTAATATGTATTTATTTTGATTGATGAAAATTCCATCATTTGTTTGTTTAATTTGAAGACCAAGAAGGAACTTTAGTTCTCTCATCTTGCTCATTTCAAACTCCTTACTCATGCATTTTGAAATTCTTCACAAAGATGAATAATTGTTGCACCGAAAATAACGTCATTTACATAAATTTGAACAAGAAGCATATTTCCCTTATGAGTTTTAACAAAAAAATGTAGCATCTGGTTTTCCAATTGAGAAATCATTTAAAAGTAGGAATTAAAATAAAACATTTCCATTCAAGAACTTTAAAATAACTCATATTGGGGATTCTATTTTCCAAAGCTCGTAAGGAGTTTTAGTTTTCTTTCGACTTACTAGGACTCTATTGACAGTGTAGCAAGCAGTGTTGACGACTTTGACCTAAAAATACTTTGGTAAGTTATTCTCATTTGGCATTGTCCTAACCATTTCTTGCAATGTATGATTCTTCCTTTCCACTACAACATTTTGTTAGGAGTTCTAGGAGCCGAGAAATTATGTTCAAATCCTTTTTCGTTGCAAAAATCATCAAAATCGACATTATCAAATTCTCCACCATGGTCGTTTCTAGTAGTTGTAATGGTATATCCCTTTTCATTTTCGAATTTCTTACTAAAGTGTTTAAAATCTTTTAAGGTTTGGTCCTTTAAGCGTAAAAATATGATCTAAGTAAATCTTGAAAAATCGTTGACTATAACAAAGGCGTAATATTTACCGCATAAGGTAGTCATTTTAGATGGTCCAAAAAGATCCATGTGGAGAAGTTGTGATGGTTTTGTAGTTGACGAATAAAGTTTAGGCTTGAAGGAATTTTTTATTTGTTTTCCAAATTGACATGCATCACAAATTTTATCTTTCTAAAATTTCAAATTTGGCAATCCTTTCACAAAATAATTTTCGAAAGAAAATCCATGCTAACATGAAGTAATCTCCCATGCTATAGCCATTTTTCATCTTTCAAGATAAGTAAACAATTTTCATTATTTTCAGATTCAATATTTATGATATAAACATCTTTACTTCGACTTTTTATGAAAATAACCTCTTTCAATGTGGCATCCGTAATGAGGCATTAATCTTTATCACATAATTGATTAATACTTAGTAAATTATGTTTGAAGTTACTACTAATAGAACGTTTTCAATTGAGGAAGATGTGTGATTACCAATGTTTCCAATGCTGATAATTTTTCCTTTAGTGTTGTCTCTAAAGGTTACATGACTTCCATCATTCTTTTTGAAGTTTGATAATAACGATTGATCTCCAGTCGTGTGTTTCGAACATCCCCTATCCAAAAACCATTTACTTCTTTTTTTCTAAGGTACCTTCAAGGGCAATTTAATTTTTAACTTTTGGTACCCGTACATACTTGGGTCCTTGGTAGTTAGTTTTTATGGACTCTCGAATTCACTTATATTTTCTTTCAAAATATAGCTTCTTTTTAGTTAAGAAATTAAAAGCAACGTGTTCACTTTTACTATAAAACTACATGTAATGTTTGAATTTGAAACTTTGACAAACATGTTTTTGAGAGATTTTTGTCTCAAAGAGGGTTTGTATCCAATTTCCCTTTAGTCAAGAACGCATTTTTGATTTCCAAGCATTAAATACAAATTTTTCTTCCCTTCGGTGAATTTATGAATGATTTTCACCAAATCCTCGACCTTTTCTTTTAGGGAAGTGTTTTCCTTAACTAATAAATTGTAATCAAGATTTTGTTTTTATTTTTCCAAAAAAATTCTTTATTTCATTTTTCAATAAATAATTTTTATTTTTAAGGACATAATGACTTAAGGCAAGTTATTTGAATTCTTCAAGCATTTCATCATAAGAATTAGATAACTCATCGTAAGAACATTTTACGTTAGGATTTACCTTGTCTTCAATTACTATGAAGCACATGTTGACAATTTCATCTTGGCTATCGTTTTCATTTTGATCTTCATCATCGCTATCGTTCCACATAGCTTCATGTGCCTTTTTCTTGATATTCTTCTTTTTTTCGGGCACTTGATTCTTTTGTGCCCCTGCTTGTCACAGTCGTAACAAATGATTTTCTTCTTTCTTCATCCTTTTTCTCATTCTTTTGAAATCTTCGATTATTATGAAGACCTCTCCATTTTTTGACGAGAAAGACTAAATATTGAGTTCTTCATCTCTCATGTAGTTACTTTTAGTTCCTTCATCTATTGCTGATTTTAAGGCAATTTGGCGCTTAGGAGGCTCCTTTGATAGTTCTTCATCTCTCATTTAGTTACTTTTAGTTCCTTCATCTATAGCTGATTTTAAGGCAATTTGACGCTTAGGAGGCTCCTTTGATTTTTCTTTGCTTTTTCTTGTTTTCTCCTTGACCTCGACATTGTTGAGTTCATAGGTCATTAATTTTCCATGGAGTCTTCTAAAGGACACATATTAATGTCCTTGGTATTCTCTATCAACATTCTCAATAGACTCTGTTCTTTCAATAATGTCCTAAGCATTTTGCTAACAAATTCACTGTTAGTAAATTTACTATCAAAACCTTTAAGGTCATTTACAATATCGATAAAATGAGTTATTATATCAACAATGGGTTCATCTTGTTTTATGAAGAAATTTTCAAATTCTTTAACTAACAAGTTGATTTTTGTTTCTTTAACTTTGCTAGCTCTGACAGGAGTAATTCTAAAGCATGCTAAATATCATAAGCGGAACTGCATGTACTAATACGATAAAATCCATTTCTATCTAAAAGGCTCTAGCATTTAAAGATAATTTTTGTTTATCTACTTCATCATATTCTTCCCTAGGCTTGGGAATAATTTGATCGGGTTAGCCATTTATCTTAATGGTCTTAGCAGGTTTATATGGACCATATTCAACTATTTCCAAATGTTGTAATTTATCGGTTGAATGTAAATTATCATCCTAGCATTTCAATAATTATAATGTGTTCCATTAAAGAAAGGTGGTCGGTTAGTGGAATATTCCTTGATAGTTTGAAGAGAGTGATTAGCTATTGCTCAAGATTGTGACATCTTAAAAAAAAAAAAAATGAGCACCAAGCTCTAATACCAATTGAAAGCTTAAGAATAGCTAACCAAGAAGATGATGAATTGGTTATTTAAAACTTTTTCGAAAATTAATTCTAGATTTAAACCGATATGATAGAAAATGCGACAATTAAATAAATTTACACAAATACGAAGGCAAGTAAGTGAAAGGGAAGAGAATGCACAAACTATGTAATTACGAAGGTTCGATCCAAATAATGATCTACGTTCCCGTTACAAAGCTCTCCATTACGATCAAGTCATTTTTCACTATTGTTGATTGATTTATGGTGCAATCCAACCTTTACAAAGCTTTCAGTGACTTACAACCAAGCAACACCGATACTTTTACAACGTTGAAAATTTCGGGACTTCAGAATGACCCACCATCAAACAAGGATAGAATATTACATGTAAAAGCTTCTTTCTTAATAAATGATATGATCAATTAAATATCAAGAGAAATGTAGGCTAACACTTCAATAAATAGCAATGAGTATAGCCCAAGTGTTAGTTTTTGAAAAGCTTTAATGAGATAAAGATTTTCACAAATTTGATCTCTCAAAAAGTTTTTCAATAAATTTTTTGATCTTATAAAGACTGAAAACAAAGTAGTTGAGATCAATGAAAGCCTTACTTAAATGCTCAAAGAAGATTATTACAAATGAGAAAGAAAAGTGGTATTTATAGCACTCAAACGGACAAACAATTTGTCCATCCAAGCGTTCGGTTAGAGTCGGATGGTTAAAAAAACTAGCCATTTGAGTCAATAGAAGAATGTTCAAAAAAGTGACAGTTGGATTTTTGGATGTTCGGATTGGCAGAAATGCCTCCAGACGTTTTTCCTTTGTAATGAATTTGATCAATGTTGGTTCTTGAAGGACTTTCTCACTTATTTTGTAAAGATAAGCATTTTTATAGATGCTTGATTGTTCAGTCGAGATAATTAATTTTTTTATGTAAATATCTTTTGTAACGTGAATTTGTTCTTGTGTAAAAAAATTCTTTTGAGCTATAATCGATGCTAAGAATTGAAGTGTTTTACCTTTACATATAGATTCGAAGCATCTATATCTAATGTCTTGAAAGTTGACGATCGATTTTTTCTCCATGGCGATTTTTGAAGGCTCGATTTTTGTCTCTTTGTTCATCAATCGCCAGTCTTGTTTACATGTTGATCTTCAAGCTCCAATTTCATTTGTCAATGTGCATGTTTCTTGATATCGATTTTCGTGTCTTCACTTTTGTCATTTTACTATAATCACTATCAACACCTGAATTCAATTCATTAGAAATAAACATAATTTATTTGTGATAATCAAAATACAAAGTCAACCATTCAAGTCAACAAATCAAACATAGTGAAGAAGGCCTTTCTCATGATGGAGAGCTTGATAATGGAGACGTAGATCGTTGATTGGATCGAACCTCTACAACTACATCGTTTGTCCATTTTCTTCCCTTCTACTTATTACTTTCTTACTTGTGCATTTAATTTATTTTTTATTTGTTTGAGATTGAGATTATTTTTGAAAAAAATTTTAAATAGCCAATTCACCCCCTCTTGGTTAGATATTCTTGGGCTTTCAAGTTCAACCGTCTAAACTATCCTAAAGTCAGATAAAGGATGTTAATTTTAGTTTAGTGGTTGTTTGGATTCAGCTTCTATGGTCTCTAATTCAACCTATATCATTTATGAATCAACTTAATCTTGTCCAACGTTATTATCAATTCACGTGCATCTATGTCACAATTTTCTACAAGGGTAAGTTAGACTTCAACTCAAGCAAATATCTTATTCATAAATCACAACTAACCCATGTTTCTGAATATATGCATCATTGTCAAAAATTCTATCCAACCACACAAGCTTGTGAATTTTTTTTTGACAAAACATAGGTCATACTAAAAAAATAAAACACATACAAAAGCAGCTAAACCGTTAGACAACAACTAAGTATAACCCCCAAACTTAAACAACTTATTGTCCCCAGCAAAAAAATGAAAAAAAGAAGGGAAAAATATCTTAGTGAAGACACTAAATGTTTTCATTGCCATCTGGTTGAGATGGAGGGTAGGAGTGAGATGGGAACAGTGGTGGTGGAGAGAATGTAAGTTTGGGATGTACATAGGCGATGACCGTAATGCAAGCATTTTGATAATGAAATTGGTCATCAATAAAGGTTTTCAGCTAATCCATTTATACCTACATTTCGTCTTGCCATCGGTCATGCACAAGTCCATTGCCTCAAGCCACCTAAGTATGTCCCCTGAAGCATTACCAATCTATGGAGTTGGGGAAGGAGGCCGATCAAGTTGAGATGATTGAGTGAGCTGGGCTTATTTCGATGTCCCACCAGTTTGATCTCAGAAGTCCCTTGTGAGTGCCGGCTTAGAATATAACACTTCATCGGATTCTTGCATGTGACACCTCCTTATATATAGAGATCATTGATAAAGGAGAGATGTCCACAACTACATGTGGCTAACCCTGTCAGGATGCATAAGATACTGCTCTAAATGACCTTACCAATGTCAATAGAGTATCTCCTCTGAATTGCAAAATTTAATAGAGCCCATTCCTTTATGACCTCACTGATGTTGCTCAAAACTAGTTTGGTTATAAAGTAGTGCCAAACTTTATAATTAATTATCAAAATTGAGGTAGGAAAGTTAGTCACATTACTGGTAGAATGTTTCCATTTGGTATCTTCACGATTCAGTGTACAAAACTATACGTCGAGTTCAATCCCCTAATCTCATACTTGGAGTAGACATCATCAGGTGTATCTCGTGTGTTGTAGAATTTGTTGATGGGCATACTATGAAATCGGATCCAATGACCCAAAATAACTACTTGGACGTCCTTATGCTCCTTGGCATTCGCATAAAACTCCTTCACTGAAGGAATGGAGGTTGCTTATGGTTGAAAATCAAATCTTTCCAACCCCAAACTTTGTATTTTTTCAGGCCATAATTTTTCAAAACCCCTTTTTGGAATGCAGTTCTAGTGTATCACCATTTATTTATATCTTTCCTCCATGGAGGAGCTTATAAATCACTGCCATATGCAATACTAGACGAAGATGCCATGATTTTAGATTTCTTCCTAGGAGGCAAATTGTATGAGCCCAACTTAAATGTACAATATTACCAAAGGCATGCGAAATTCAACTAACTGACTCAAGCTTAAAATATCAACCTCCATAAAAGGGGTCAAAAAACAATGCCCAATGTTAAACACAATTGCAAACAACCTGAGAAAAGTACCAATGTTGACCAAAAGAGCCCACAAGAATTCATCTTGGATCTTCATACACTTTGTAGGCACTAAGCCCAATCATGAAATAAGCAAGTTCTAATGTCCTCAATATACACCAAAGCATCTATGAGTCCAATCATAAAAGTTATCCAACTAACTAACCAAAAGTCCCCCATCAAATGCTCAAATGCCTTCTGTTTAAAAGAGAAATGTGCCATTAAAAGCACTTACCTTGTGGCATGCATTTTTAACATCCAATCAAACCTTGTGAATAAGGTGGAATATAGGAAAGCAACCAAGATGTAGAGGGAATGTAATGTTGGGAATAATTTTTCTTGTAAAAAGGTGGAGGATCTGAAAATAGGGCTTGGAGTTTTGAAATTAGGGTAGTGCATTATAAACGAAATGTGGTATAGGAAGAGGAGGTGGGATTGAAAGTTGGGAGGAATTAGGGGAAGATTTATAGGTGAAAATTGAAGGGGGTGGAAGTGATGAGAAAAATCGGGTAGGTGTGTGGGAGAGAAGGGGGAGAAATGGGGAGAGAAAGGAAAGAGAGAGAAAAAGAATTTTTTTTTACGCGGTGCCATTGTACCCAAGATCTGCAACGCACACAATTTTTTTTTTAAAAGTTACATGGCACTGTAGTGCCCAAGATTCTGCAAAACACACAAATTTTTTTTACTTGCAACCTTCAATGTTATCCTTCCCTTTTCCACTCTAGGCTTCATGCTCACTCACCGGAGAATATACCTCCAAAAATAAAAAATAATGTTACTAATGTAACTAAAATATGGATTATTCTATCTAATGAATAAAAATTAAGGGATAGAACATGGGTTTTCTTCCAAGAAGTGCTTCTTTAATGCCATTAGCTAGGCGTTGATGTGGACTTATGTTGATTCTCCAAGAAAAGTTTCTTCCACATCTCTAGAGGAAATCTTTCCAATGGACACTGAAATTTGCAGAAAATCTTTTAGGAGGTCACCGAACTTCAATACGTCCCTAAATGGTCGCTGAACTTTTTTGAAGTTCTCCAAGAGGTCATTGAACTTTAAAACATCCCTGAATGGTTATTGAATTTTGCAAAAAGACCCTAGGAGGTTACTAAACTAGTTATGTATGGGGTCCCAATTTGCAACGTTGAGTGACCCCTCTCGGGGACTTCGGCAAAGTTTAGCGATCATTTAGGGACGTTTTGAAGTTCGGTGACCTTTTGGGGGACTTCGGCAAAGTTCAGTGACTATTTAGGGTCATATTGAAGTTAGGTGACATCCTAGGGGATTTTGTGCAAAGTTCAGTGACCATTGGAGGGATTTCCTCACATCTTTATCTTCGTTTCCATAATAGTATTTGAGGTGTTGTCCATTTGCCAGGAAAATGGATCCATCTTTGCTCACTAGCTCCACTGAGCCATAAGAAAACACTTTATAAACCACGAATGGTCTTGACCAGTGCATTTTAAGCTTGTCCGAAAAAAGTTTCAAGCGAGAATTGAAGAAAAGAACTCATTCTCGTGGCCTGAATTTTCTTGTCGTGCCATATCTTTGTTCGCTCGTTATATATCTCTACATTTTCATATGCTTAGTCCTGAAATTCATTTAGTTTGCCGATTAGAAGCAAACATTGTAGGCTTGCTAATTTCATATCCATGTTCAACATCTTTACAGCCTAATAAGCTCAATGCTTCAACTCAACTAGTAGGTGACATGCTTTCCCAAATACTAAATGATAAGGTGACATTGCAATTAGCATTTTAAAGGCGGTTTGCTAAGCCCATAGTGTCTCATCTAACTTGTGAGCCTAGTCTTTGCAATTGGTGTTCACCGTCTTCCCCAATATTTGTTTGATCTCTTTGTTGGAGATTTATGCTTGTCCATTAGATTGGAGATGATAACCAATTGCTAATTTGTGCCTAACATTGTATTTAGCCAAAAGAGAATTGAAAGGTTTGTTATAGAAATGCAAACCTTCATTATTTACTATGAAGATGTTTTCTATAGAAACTTCAAAACTACCTTCGCATCATTTGTTGGTGTAGCAATGGCTTAACCCATTTGGAAACATAGTATACTACAAGAAGGATATATAATTGGCCACAAGATGACGGGAAAGGACCCATGAAGTCTATATCCCATACATCAAATAATTCCACTTCAAGCATATTAGTCAATGGAAGCTAATGATGCCTTGAAATATTTCCAATGCATTGACAATGATAACAAGTCTTCACAAAAGCACAGTAGTACTTGAAAAGAATTGGCCCATAGAATCCAGGCTATAATACCTTAGAAGCAATACATGTAGGAATGTCTTCATAAGGTAAGGAATGACTAGTGCTCCATGATTGATTGCATTTCCTCGATAGGAAAAACCCTCCTGATTATCATATCCGATCAATTTTTGAAGAGTAATGGATCATCCCACAAATATGACTTAACATCATGCAAGATTTTTTTTCTTTTTGATGAGAAGTTAAATTAGGTGGCATCTTTCCACAGGCTAAGTAATTAACAAAATCAACATACCATGGGAGTCTATATAAAACTACTAACCGAAGCTCATCGGGAAAAATCTCTTGAATCTGACCGTTATCTATCACCGTTTCATTCTTTAACCACGAGAGATTATTAGCAACTACATTCTCACTACCTTTCTGATCCCGAATATCTATATCAAACTCTTGTAACGACAAGATCCACCGAATTAAGCGAGGCTTGGCATCTTTCTTTTCAAACAAATATCAGATTGCAGCGTGATCTGTGTAAATGATTACTTTGGTACCAGTGAGATAAGATCTGAACTTGTTACATCCAAATACCATTGCAAATATTTCCTTCTCTATATGGTATAATTCAATTGAGCTCCATTCAGAGTTTTGCTAGCATAGTGAATTGTTCAGAATATCTTTTTAAACCTTTTTCCTAGAACTACCCTACCTCATAGTTACTGGCATCATATATGATTTCAAATAGCTGATCCCAATTCGGCACTATGATAACTAGAATTGTAGCTAATTTCGCTTTTATTGTTTCAAATGCCTTGAGGCAATCTTTATCAAATATGAATGTAGTATTCTTCTATAAAATGTTGCATATAGGTTTAGCTACCTTTGATCAGTCTTAATAAATCTCCTATAAAACCTAGCATATCCCAATAAACTCTGGATTCCTTTTGTATCACCCCAAAATCTATTTTTATAATAATAATTTTTTTTATATATATGTAAATAAAATAGGCTTGAAGCGTTACCAAAATTTTCCTTTTCATAATTTAAGCAAAATCTACTTTTTATTAAAAATTTGAATTTGATTGATAAGTCGATAATTATAACCAATAATTTAAGTGAAAGGTTTTTCTCATCAAATAAAATTTTAAGTACTACGGTTTCAAACTATCATATCGAATTTAACATAAAAAGTCAAATGTTCGAACACAAGAAAAACCCGTAAGTTAAAGTTTAACATAGAACGTCAATTTCTTGAACACAAAGGGGAAATAAAAACTACTAAATACCTTGCATAAATTTAACATAGGGAATTTTTTTTTTCAAATATAAATTGCAATTTATCATTTCTAGAAACTTTTACTTGACCTCATGAGCATCACTTGATCAATCCGCCACGCGTCCATACAGCCCGTTCTAATCTGAAAATTTAGTAAGAGTGAGTATTTTTAAAAAAAAAATACCTAGTAAGAAAAAAAATACATATTCTTATTAACATGATATAATTACAAAAATGATGTGGCATACCAACATTTCGTAGACTTAGAGCTAATTGGTCGCGACATCCAATAGCTCAAGGAATTTCATAAGAATTCCTATATCCCATAGGATTTAACATAAAAAAATCAACCCGAATGCCTTAACATATTTCGTGCCAAAATCTATAAAAATTTCAAGAATAAGAATTAACCACTTGTACATTTCTTAGCTCAAATGACGCCAAAGAAATTCTGAAAATGACTTGTGAAATAAAATGCTATTTCTTTCCAAGTGTGTGTGTAGACGTGTGAAATGCATGTGGATAAAGGAAAGTTTTTCTATATATTTGATTAATTTTCAATTAATCATGGTGGCTGTTTCAGTAATGGGACGGTACAGTGGAAATCAGAGGTTACAAGTATTAAATTAAATGAATGGTTTGGTGGTGTTTGAAATTCTAGAAACGTAAGTCTTCGAATAATAATAATAATAATAATAATAATAATAATAATAATAATAATAATAATAATATTATTATTATTATTATTATTATTATTATTATTATTATTATTATTATTATTAATAAAATATAGGATTTAGAATATCTTTCTTCAGATCAAGATAACCCGAATATGACTAATCTAAAATTATTTCTTCTTGAGCCAATTTATGTTATTTAGCACGAGCTACAAATTGAGTATAATATCGATATATTTTTATCAACTTTTGTAATACTTAAATATTTGACCCAAATAACTTACGATAATTTCAAAAAGTATAGTTATGCAAAATAAATCATTTATACAAATAAGTGAGACGTGTTTATCACTTCAACTTAGTGTGATGACAGTGTTGGACATGGATTATTTTATTTACTCAATTACCAACATTAAATTCAGCCTACACAGAATTAAAATTTAAAATTCGGAGTGTTACATCCTTACCCCCTTAAAATAATTTCATCCTCGAAATTACCTTATTTAGCCGAATAGCTCTGGATACTTGACTTTTATTTCTTTTTCTTTTTCCTAAGTAGCTTCTTTGACTCCATGATTTTTTGATTGAACTTTAACCAAGGTAATTTCTTTATTTCTTAATGCATGTATTTTCCTTTCGATAATCTCTAAAGGAGTCTCTTTATATGTTAGATCTTTCTGTATGTCCAATGAATCATAGCTTATCACGTGCTCGGGATCATGCACATACATTCTAAGCATCAACACGTG
>NW_019249307.1:59610-60251 GCF_002742605.1 Olea europaea var. sylvestris
TAGTGGTTCATAAATATTATAGAATTAGGCTTGTAAGACTTTTTTATTTCATCGGCTTGATTTTCTTGTTCTACGTCTATCTGCATTTTCTTTTGATAAGGTGTAGAATCTGGTGACATTATAGGCATGTATTCTCCAATTTCCTTGCCACTCCCTCAAGGTAATAGCTTCATAATGTACTTTCGAATTCACCTCTGTATCACTTGGAAACTTTCCCTATGTTGGTCTCATGAGTCTCAATATTATCCTGACTTGATTCATCTTTGTTGAACCACTATGTTGTTTATGAATTAAAAGTTCTCAGAATGTCTTCTAAGGATGATTTTCATTCAGAATTTTGATTATTGAATCCAGAAGGTGGTTAGAGTACTTTTCTGTTGTTGCCATATGATACATTTTCATGATTTTTAAGCCCTGGGTGATAATGATTGGAAGAATATTTTCTCTCTGATTATAGTTCCTGCTGTTGACATATTGAGCTTCCTCGTTCATTATTTGTGTCTCTTGATGTGTTGAACAAGCAGCCATAACCGAAAATGCCTTCTGTTGATTACTTTGTGTAGTAAGTGTGGTACGTGATGAAATCTAAGTTGCTAGTGCAGTGATATGGTCCACTTTATGAAGACCCATTATTCTCTTTA
>NW_019249308.1:0-1344 GCF_002742605.1 Olea europaea var. sylvestris
TTCAGATCAAACTGCCAAATTTCAGCCAATTTCGACACATTCGAGAAAAATGACAAAGTTGCCGTCGGCGCGATTTTTATTTCAGATCAAACTGCCAAATTTCAGCCAATTTCGACACAGTCCAGAAAAATGACGACATTGCCCCCGGCGATATTTTTGTTTCCGATTAACCTGTCAAATTTGAGCCCATTCCGACACAGTCGAGAAAAATGACGAAATTGCCCACGGCGCGATTTTTATTTCATATCAAGCTGCCAAATTTCAGCCAATTCCGACACAGTCGAAAAAAATGACGAAATTGCCCCCGGCGCTGTTTTTGTTGTCGATCAACAAGTCAAATTTTAGCCAATTCCGACAAAGTCGCGAAAAATGACAAAATTACACCCGGCACGATTTTTGTTCCTGGTAAACCTGTCAAATTTGAGCCCAATCCGACACAGTCGAGAAAAATGACGAAATTGCCGCCGGCGCGATTTTTATTTCCGATCAAACTGCCAAATTTCAGCCAATTCCGACACATTCGAGAAAAATGACGAAATTGCCCCCTGTGCAATTTTTGTTTCCGATCAACCTGTCAAATTTGAGCCCATTCCGACACAGTCGAAAAAAATGACGAAATTGCCCCCGGCGTGATTTTTATTTCAGATCAAACTGTCAAATTTTAGCAGATTCCGACACAGTCCCGAAAAATGACGAAATTGCACCCGGCGCGGTTTTTGTTTCCGATCAAACTGTCAAATTCGAGCCCATTCCGACACTGTCGAGAAAATTGACGAAATTGTCCCAGGCGCGATTTTTATTTCAGATCAAACTGCCAAATTTCAGCCAATTCTGACACAGTCGAGAAAAATGACGAAATTGCGCCAGGCTATATTTTTGTTTCCGATCAACCTGTCAAATTTGTGCCCATTCCGACACAGTCGAGAAAAATGACGAAATTGCCCCCGGCGCGATTTTTACTTCAGATCAAACTGCCAAATTTCAGCCAATTTCGACACAGTCGAGAAAAAAGACAAAATTGCCCCTGGCGCGGTTTTTGTTTACGATCAACAAGTCAAATTTTAGCCAATTCCGACACAGTCGCGAAAAATGACGAAATTACACCCGGCGCGATCTTTGTTCCCGGTAAACCTGTCAAATTTGAGCCCATTCCGACACAGTCGAGAACAATGACGAAATTGCCGCCGGAGCGATTTTTATTTCCGATCAAACTGCCAAATTTCAGCCAATTCCGACACATTCGAAAAAAATGACGAAATTTCCCCCGGTGCGATTTTTGTTTCCGATCGACCTGTCAAATTTGAGCCCATTCCGACACATTCGAGAAAAATGACGAAATTGCCC
>NW_019249309.1:0-1344 GCF_002742605.1 Olea europaea var. sylvestris
TTTAATAAATTTTGATTCTTTTTTTTTTTTTTTTTTGTAATTATTCATTCTTCTTGGGACAATACTCTTGCTCATTCACTTTATTACTTGTAGGGACTCGTGCACTTGTGATTTCAACTGACACTACCTCTTACACATAGTGCTTCATTTGGTTCTCATAAAATTGGTTCGCATCCTTGGTCCTAGTGACTTCAAAGTTGGCCTTCTTCAAAGCTTCGGCCATTAGCTTCTGATGATTGTTTAAAGTTTCAACGTTCTTGGTCATGAAAGTCACTTCACATTAGGATTCATGGACCTTCCTCTTCAGAGCCTCAATCTCCACTAAGGCAGAATCTGAAAGCCCAAGAATGACTAAACAAGAGAGGGTTGAGTTGGATTTTAAAACTTTTTCAAAAATTAATTCTAGATTTAAACCAATATGATAGCAAATGAGACAATTAAACATATATGCACAAATACAAAGGCATGTAAGGACTAAAAAGATAAATTCAAATAATAAGGGCAACATAAAAGCAATAAGTAAAAGGGAGAGAGGATGCAAATGATATAATTGTGGAGGCTTGATCCAAAGCAATGATCTACGTCCTCCGTTACTAAGCTTTTAGATATGAGCAAGGTCTTTTCACTATTTTAATTGACATGTGACGTAATTCAACCCTTTACAACGCTTTCAAAAACTTACAAACAAAGAGCATTGATCTTTATAAATGTTGAACTTTACGGGATCTCAACACAACCTGCACTATTGAGCTTTACAGGACCTCAATATGATCCCACACGATTTTTGGCAACAAGGAGCACTGATCCTTATACAATGTTGATCTTCATGAGACTTCAACACGATCCACACTTTATCAAAGTGATACTGCAATGAAATCCTCTCTTGAAAAAAAATACAAAATAAATTATGTGTTAAGAGAGGCTAACTCTTCAACAAATAGTAATAAATGATAGCTTAGGTGCTAATTGAAAAACTTTGATGAATATAATAATTAAAAACTAGATTTAATCAATCAAAGTATTTCAATAAGAAGAAGAAGAAGAAATAAATGTAATGTAAGTTCAAAAAATTTTCTTAAGAAATATCTTTCTTTTAATGAATGATTGTAATAAATTGAATACTAAGAAAGAAATGAGAGACTTTGATGGATATGATAATTTGACAAATTTGATTCAATCAATCACAACTTTCAATAAGAAGAAGTGGAATGATTTATGCAATATAAGTGCAAAGATTTTCTTCAAAAATATATATTTCTTTTAAAATTAATATAAACAAGTTAAGCACAAAGAAAGATAAAAACTTTGATGAGAGAAATGATTCAAGAAATTTGATTTAATAAT
>NW_019249310.1:0-1344 GCF_002742605.1 Olea europaea var. sylvestris
TAGCAATTCACCGAAAATGATCAAAACCAAAGTTATCATGAAATCAAAAACCACTTTTCATTGGCTCAATTCCAATCGAATTAAACTAGCATTTCGCTAAAAACGAACAAACCCGAAGTTATCATGAAATCAAAAGTCACTTTACATTGGCTCGATTCCAACCGAATTTGACAAGTAATATTTCAAAAATGTTCAAACCCGTAGTTAACATGAAATTGAAAGTTACCTTTCATTGGCTCGATTGCAATCGAATTAGACTAACAATTATCCAAAAATGAACAAACCCGAAGTTATCTTGAAATCAAAAACCACTTCTCATTGGCTTGGCTCCAATCTCATTAGATAAGCGATTTCCAGAAATGATCAAATCCGAAGTTATCATGAAATCAAAAAACGATTTTCATTGGCTCGATTCAAATCGAATTAGACTAGCAATTTGCCAAAGAGGAACAAACCCGATGTTATAATGAAATCAAAAACCACTTTTCATTGGCTCGATTCCAACCGAATTAGACTAGCAAATTCCCAAAGACGAACAAACCCGATGTTCTCATGAAATCGAAAGCCGCTTTTCATTGGCTCGATTCTAATCGAATTAGCCAAGCAATTCGCCAAAAACGAACTAAACCGAAGTTGTCATGAAATAAAAATCACTTTTCATTGGCTCGATTCCCATTGAATTAGACTAGCATTTCACCAAAAATGAACAAACTCGAAGTTTTCATGAAATCAAAAACCACCTTTCATTGGCTAGATTCCAATCGAATTAGACTAGCAATTCGCCAAATATGAACAAACCCGATGTTATCAAGAAATCAAAGACAACTTTTCATTGGCTCGATTCCAATCGAATTAGACTAGCATTTCGCCAAAAATGATCAAACCCGAAGTTCCCATGAAATCAAAAACCACTTTTCATTGGCTCGATTCCAATCAAATTAAACTAGCATTTCCCCAAAAACGATCAAACCGGAAGTCGTCATGAAATCAAAAACCACCTTTCATTGGCTCTACTCCAATCGAATTGGACTAGCAAAAGCCGAAAAGGATCGTACCTAAAGTTATCATGAAATCAAAAACCCCTTGTCATTGGCTCGATTCCAACCGAATTTGATAAGAAATTTTTCTAAAATGATCGAACCCAAAGTTATCATGAAATCGAAAGCCACTTTTCATTGGCTCGATTCTAATCGAATATGGCTAGAAACTCATCGAAAACCAACAAACCCGAAGTTATCATGAAATCAAAACCACTTTTCACTGGCTCGATTCCAATCGAATAAGACTAGCAATTCACCGAAAATGATCAAACCCGAAGTTATCATGAAATCAAAAACCTCTTTT
>NW_019249311.1:0-1344 GCF_002742605.1 Olea europaea var. sylvestris
TTTTCGTTTTTGGCGAATTGCTAGTCAAATTCGATTGGAATCGAGTCAATGAAAAGTGGTTTTTGATTTCATGATAACTTCAGATTTGTTCATTTTTGGCGAATTACTAGTCAAATTCGATTGGAATCGATTCAGTGAAAAGTAGTTTTTGATTTCATGATAACTTTGGGTTTGTTCGTTTTTGACGAATTGCTAGTTAAATTCAATTGGACTAGAGCCAATGAAAAGTGGATTTTGATTTTATGAATACATCGGCCTTGTTCGTTTTTGGCGAATTGCTAGTCAAATTCGATTGGAATCGAGTCAATGAAAAGTGGTTTTTGATTTCATGATAACTTTGGGCTTGTTCATTTTTGGCGAATTGCTAGTCAAATTCGATCGGAACCGAGCCACTGAAAAGTGGTTTTGATTTCATGATAACTTTAAGTTTGTTCGTTTTTAGCGAATTGCTAGTCAGATTCGATGGGAATCGAGTCAGTGAAAAGTGGTTTTTGATTACATGATAACTTCTGGTTTGTTCATTTTTCGCTAATTGCTAGTCAAATTCAATTCGAATTGAGCCAATGAAAAGTGGATTTTGATTTCAATAAAACTTCTGGTTTTTCGATTTTGGCGAATTGCTAGTCAAGTTCGATTGGAATCGAGTCAATGAAAAGTGGGTTTTGATTTCATGATAACTTCAGGTTTGTTCATTTTTTGCGAATTACTAGTCAAATTCGATTGGAATCGAGTCAGTGAAAAGTAGTTTTTGATTTCATGATAACTTTGGGTTTGTTCGTTTTCGACGAATTGCTAGTTAAATTCAATTGGACTAGAGCCAATGAAAAGTGGATTTTGATTTTATGAATACATCGGCCTTGTTCGTTTTTGGCGAATTGCTAGTCAAATTCGATTGGAATCGAGTCAATGAAAAGTGGTTTTTGATTTCATGATAACTTTGGGCTTGTTCATTTTTGGCGAATTGCTAGTCAAATTCGATTGGAATCGAGTCAGTGAAAAGCGATTTTTGATTTCATGATAACTTTGAGTTTGTTCGTTTTTGACGAATTGCTAGTCAAATTCTATTGAAATCGTGCCAACAAAAAGTGGTTTTTGATTTCATGGTTACTTTAGGTTTGTTCGTTTTTGGTGAATTGCTAATCAAATTCGATTGCAATTGAGCCAATGAAAATTGGTTTTTGATTTCATGATTACTTTGGGTTTGTTCATTTTTGGCGAATTGCTAGTCAAATTCAATGGGAATCGAGTCAGTGAAAAGTGATTTTTGATTTCATGATAACTTCTGGTTTGTTCGTTTTTCGCTAATTGCTTCCAATTGAGCCAATGAAAAGTGGATCTTGATTT
>NW_019249312.1:0-1344 GCF_002742605.1 Olea europaea var. sylvestris
TTTTTTATTTTTTTAAACTATTAGTTCAACTGAGCGTTAATGTTTTGATTTATTAAATTTTCAGAAGTTATTAGAAGGCGGTCAACAATGATGAATGTAATACATGAAAGTTCCATTTTTGGCGTGCAGAAATGCAAATAACTAGCATTATAAAGATCAATCAAATTGCCTTACTTTATCTTAAACTGGATAAAGATACTTTGACATAATATTTTGATACAAAGATTGACATAATTGCATGTTGAAGAAAGTCATTAGATGAAAAGCTGACTGTATTTAAAATTATCCAATAATAGAATGACACGTGACACTATATCAAATTTTATGTTCATATAACATGATTGTCTTAAATCAATCATAATAGTTGTCTCATTGCTTCTAACTTCCTCTTCTATATGATTCTTCTACATTATCATTTGAAAACAAGCTATATATTGAATTAAACTAATTAGATATCAAATTGTGTCACTAAGGCAAATAAGACGATAATAAAAAAATATAGATGGGATGAGTAGTTTTCAACAATTTATTACAAGTTAATTAATTCATTTAAAAAGAACTAGTAGTTAGCACGTGCGTTGGATGTCTCATGTATCGATTAATGATATACGTATAGTTTTGAATTATTAATACTATCTTTTTTTTTTTTTAAATAATAGAGGTAATTGACATTGTTAAAGGGAAAATTACAATTTTGTGTGTGTGTGTGTGTGTCCATATATATATATATATATACATATTTTTTTTTTGTTGATATTATTTTTTTATCAAAGCGGGGTGAGCTGTGCTATTGTCCCCCTCCTTTTCCTAGCCTTCATTGAGATCGAATGCGGTTCATCGGAAATCAGAAATATCATATTTGAAATGACTTGATCCGTGAACGGAATCTTTGGCTTATCCCTTCCAAAGAAGAAGGTGTCCTAGAGAAAAGGCCCTTATGGGATTGCGGGCGAGACTTCCTTCTCCTGGTGTATAGGACAAAAGCTTTTCCTTTTCTCATGGGGACTCAAACCAATAGAAAAATACAACATTTAGCACAATCGTTACCTCATTAATTTATTAATGCAACCTTTCAATTTTGTAACCTCAATTAAATAATAACCTAATGGATGGATTATAATGTAAATCATGAAAATTAATAAGGGGTTTGTTGATGAAAATAAAAGTTGCTTTGTTAACGAAAAATAAAACTCAATGGATGAATTAAAATGAAAATCATGAAGATTAATAAGGGTTTTGTTGATGAAAAATAAAAAAATAGCTTTGTTGATGAAAAATAAAAATTGTAAGAACAAAATACCCAATTGAATGATAAGTCACTAAATTTTCGTTGATTTTTTTTTT
>NW_019249313.1:0-1344 GCF_002742605.1 Olea europaea var. sylvestris
ATTTGATAGTCTCATGGATTAGCTACTGAATAAATTTGAAATCATGTGGTTTTGACATTGGTGACATTTTATATGCCATTTTAAGTGAACTGCACCGATTTACCTTTTGACCGGGTCGCTGCTGAGTTTTGAAAAGATATTTTAATACCCCATATGACTTCGAAGGAAGCTAGTTTTTGACTATGTCATATATAAGGAGTTTACTACCTTACATTAAAATTTGATGAAGTTTTAAAGTCGATAGCTATGAAAACAAATTTATTTTGACAATTACTGTTTTAGACAAAAAAACTGGAACAACAAAATTACTTTCTAAGTTTTGCCAAAATTTCACGTCAATAGTCGTTACATGCATTGAACCCATTCTAAAAACGTTTTTGAAATTGTTTTCTTTTAGAATTGGAATTATTTTTTAAATAAAAAAATAAAATTCTTTAATTAAACTCTAAAATTTTAATCTTTATACCTTCTACTAAAAATATATTGAACTAACTTTATGGCTAAGGTACAATGGTTGAGTGATGTTTCTATCCATGCAGGTGGGGCATTACATGCTATATGTACACTTTAGTTTACACATTGCCACGTGATATTACCCCGTTGGACAGTTTAAATTTCAAACAATTTTCTCATCCAATTGACACTTGACAACAATGCAACTGTTGAAAAATGTGTCAAAATTAGCGTACAATAAGCAAAGTTCAATCCGGAAGAACCTTACTATATGTACATTATGGTGTACACTTTAGTTTATACTTTGCCATGTGACATTACCCTGTTGGACAGTTCAAATTTCAAACTATTTTCCCATCCAATTGACACTTGACAACTTTGCAAATGTCAAACAACATGTCAAAAATTGGTGTACAAATAGCAAAGTTTAGCTGGACAGAACTTTGTTACATGTACACTATGGTGTACACTTAAATTTACATTTTACCATGTGACATTACCCTGTTGGACAGTTTAAATTTTGAGTAGCTATCCCATCCAATTGACACTTAACAACAATTTACACTTAAATTTACATTTTACCACGTGACATTACCCTGTTGGACAGTTTAAATTTTGAGTAGCTATCCCATCCAATTGACACTTAACAACAATTTATGTGTCAAACAATGTGTCAAAAATCTGTGTACAAATAGTAATGTTCAATCGATAAGGACTTTGCTATATGTACACTTTGCCACGTGAAATTACCCTGTTGGTTAGTTTAAATTTCAAATAGTTTTCCCATCCATTTGAAACTTGACAACAATGCAAATGTCAAACAACGTGTCAAAAATCAGTGTACAAATAGCAAAGTTCAATAGGTAAGAACCTTGCCACATGTACACTACG
>NW_019249314.1:0-1344 GCF_002742605.1 Olea europaea var. sylvestris
AAACAAATTAAAATTTTAAAAATGGTGAGGCAAAATTAATTTTTGGAGCTTCTTCTTCTTAAAAAATAGCATAAATATAAATCGTAAGCTTAAAAGTTAATTTGTATTCTAGTTTAAACTTTAATTTAGTAATTGAGATACATTAAATTCTCAATTATTATTATTATTATTATTATTATTATTATAAATTGAAAACCTATATTTTCTTAAGACAAGTAAAAATAATGTAATATAATCAAAATATTGTCACAAATCAATTTTCAACCGCACAAGTATGTTATAGATTTTTTGCCCGAAATCGAAACCAGTTAACCACCTAAACATTTGAAAAAGTTATTTTTATTAAAGTTGTAGTCTTTTGAGTTATCTTTACTATCCAGCCCAACCCAATTTGAATCTTCTCAATCAGATATTGGTAGAGAAAGTTATAATAAAAATATTGAAGGAAGTGTAATACTATTTTTTTCCTGAGAGGTGTGTGGTTCTTAGGCACCGTAAACCCCAAGTTTAACGAAAAGATGCACTACGGCACCCATGATTTGTTTGCAGCATTGAAGCTTTGCCTGCTGTCATGTAATGATTTTTGGCTCGTTAAAAGCCCCACAAAAACTCCAAATTCGGAGAAACGTGAAGGGCAGTATAAATATAAGAATGAAGGCACTTGAAAGGGGTTCCACGCATTGAGGGACACAAAATACAACATTAGAATTAGAGAGCAAAATCAAAGGAGGAGAACAACAAATCAAAGGTTTTGAATCAAGATTTGGAGCAAGAAGAGAAACTTGGTGTAAGGTTCATCCACTTTTCTACATCTCAATTCATAACCTATTGATGTACTCCATTATGTTTATTTGTTTTTCTTCATACATTACGATTAACTAAACTCTTTATTAGGGCGAATAATTTAATCTATTTGAGACCCTATATTCCTTTTATTCAAGATCGTAGTTTTTTCATTATATATGTGTTGATTTTATTCATGTATTTAATGTTTTGAAGTACTTGATCAATAATTCAGCGATTTTGTGAATATTTCACAAATCGAATGGCGAGTTTTAAATTTAGACCGTATATTAAAACTTGGTAATTTAGTATAACGTGTAAAGATACTTAAGCTAAATATTTGGTCTTATATGAATTCTTAGAACACATAATGCATTTAACTAAGATTGATTCACATGGAGATACATGATTGAATTAGTTAAATAGGCTCAATAAGAACTCGAGAAAAGTAAATTGGATAAACAAAAGAATTTGATCGAACACTAAGACTCAAAGGAAATCAATAGATGAAATTGTCAGAATTTTCAATCGATCTTTGTGTGCATATTCCTATTTTTAATT
>NW_019249315.1:0-1344 GCF_002742605.1 Olea europaea var. sylvestris
GTTGTCCTGGGCTTAGTCTATCAAAAATAGTTACTGATCTTCTAGTCGAATTTTTTGGGTTATATTCTGGTGGAAAATTGAGGGAAACTTCGGCGTATTGGTCCGAAGCCTAATTTGTTAAGGTCTCTACTACCTCTTCCTCTCTCGGGGGATCAATTTTCCTTGGATGTTGCTGATATTCGATTCCCGACTATGAACATCCTTGTCACCTCCATAGTAATTGCCTTGTAGGGAAGTATTTCCCTGGGAAGCATATAGTGGGATTGGATACCCTCCCTAGCCTTGCACGCCCCTCAGCAGCTCATGCATAGTAAGATTCTGCTAAGTAATACTTCTTATATTCTCAGCCATAGCGGCTATTTCCCTAGTGAGCCTAGTGGTCAATCCAGAACCTCCTTAAGTCCTGCCACGTGAGCCACCTTGTCTACTTGGCTGTTGGAATCGGTGGCGGGATGTTGGGGTAATATGCAAGGGTTCTCCTTCTTCAGGATGTTCCCTCGTTCTTTAAGGAGCGGGTTCTTCTTCACTAGTACTCTTCTATCCTTCCAAAATCCTTTGCGTATGAATGTTATTTTTCGAGGCGTGTGCATTCACTCTTCTTGCCTAAGTATGTTTCCTTTTTCTCAAAGGTTCTCCTTCTTGGCATTTTCTGAAAACTCAAATTTTCTTTTTCTACAGGACTTTCATGGTTTAGCTGTTCTAAGATTCCAACAGACGGCGTCAATCTTTTGACATCCAAAAATGGTCAACAGGCGTCGTTTGAAGATAGTGTACACGTGGATATATTTCATAGTATGTAAACTATTAATAGTATATTTGTAGAAGGAGATGAACAGTAGGCAATGGAAGTATATTGTATTCTCTTGTCTATATTTTCAAGATCCCTTCAACTAATACAAAAACTGCTCATTTATAGTGATTAGGCCGACATGGTCACTGTTGGATTGGATTTACAAGGCTTGATCTACCGACCCTAGTGTCACATCAATTCCATTACATATTAATGACATTGATAGACTTTTGACAAGAGGTCTACCACTCTACAAACCTAAGTTGACATTCATGACACTCATTAATTGTGCACGTCACATCAGCTCACTTTAGTCAACTCTGAAGGTGTGCTTGCCCAAACCTCCTCTGGTTATGAAGGAATTTGGATAATCTAGGAGTTCAGTAGTGAAAGGTAAACCACCTTGGAAGAACTTAATGCAATGACCTCAGTGCATCTTGTAACAATCTCGGATGTTGATTCCTTCTACACCAATTCTTGGGTGCTTGCCACGTGTATGAATGTCAATTTTCCATGTGGACTGTTCTGCATTGATCAGCAATAGTTATCATGCA
>NW_019249316.1:0-1344 GCF_002742605.1 Olea europaea var. sylvestris
CAAAGTAGACAAAGTCCTATTCACTACTTCAGTTTGACCATCAATTTGTGGGTGACAAGTAGTAGAAAATAATAGGTTAATTCATAACTTATACCACAAAGTCTTCCAAAAGTAACTCGAGAACTTAGCATCTCTATCCGAAACTATTGTCCTAGGCATACCATGTAACCTTACAATTTCTCTAAAGAACAAATCAGCAATGTGGGAAGCATTATTGATTTTATGACATGGAATAAAATGTGTCATCTTAGAAAATCTATCCACAACCACAAAAATTGAGTCTCGTAGATCTAGGTAAACCTAACAAAAAATCCATTGAAATATCGATCCAAGGTTCACTAGGAATGGGCAGTGGAGTGTATAAACCATGGGGTTGCACTCGGGATTTCGCTTGCCTACATGTGACACATCTACCACAAATTTTCTCAAGGTCCCTTTTCATGTCTGGACAATAGAAATTTTCTCGACCTCTCGTGTTTCTCTCTTTTGGTTTTCACATGTTTTCTTTTTCTCACACTCTTTCCTTTGATCAACCTCTTTTTGTAAGCTCACTTGATCTTCATAAATCTGCTTTGGTGTCAACGAAACTAGGGTTATAGTCCTTTGATCAAACACAAATGAGTATTTGTTGGAGAAGCTATCATGCTTAACACGCCGATCAAATTGCCATGGCCGGCCTAGTAACAATTGTCTAGCTTGCATTTCATATGTTCCAATGCAGAAGGAAACTAACAACTGTTTGTTCACCCTCACCTCCCCACTATCATTGAGCCATTGCAACTTGTAAGGCCGAAAATGTTTAATCGTAAGCAGCCCTAATTTATCAATCATTTTGTAGTGCTAGTAACGTTAGTACAACTTCCTCCGTCAACAATCACACTACATACCTTATTTTGCACATGGTATCTAGTATGAAAGATGTTTTCTCGGTGCACTTTGTCATATTCCTTGACCTCCACATTTAGAGCTCTCCTCGCGACCAACAATTCTACTTGGGCAGCGTATTCCTCATTATCCACATCCTTCAATGGCACATAGATTCTATGTCTTCTTCACCCTCGGTCTCAACTTCACCATCATTTCGTAATACCATAACTCTTTTGTTTAGAAATTGGCTTTCTATGTGAACCCTGCCTTGGCATTTAAAACACTTAATATCACGATTTTGAGTGGTTGAAGAACCGGGTTTACCTTCATTTCCATGGCTGGTTATTCCTTGCTTTTGCTCAATTCTGGGGTTGACCATGGCTTGTTTCTCCTCTTTCTTCACAAACACAAATTCCATCTTATTTTCTACTGAAGGCAAGCTTCATGATTGGTTTTGCCTTAAAATGATGAAATCTT
>NW_019249317.1:0-1344 GCF_002742605.1 Olea europaea var. sylvestris
CAAATAAGTCAATATATCAAAAGCCGTCTTTATTTCTTTTGGTAAAAGATTTTGCAAAACTTTTAACTCTTGAAATAAATCTTTGCTATCGAGATCGCAAAAATTTACATGTCTTAAAACAATATCAAGATGATCACAACATGCTTTTAAATTAACATCATCCAATGAGTTTAACTTGTCAGCAGAAAAGGGAGAATTTTTGGAGCCAGAACAAAAATGATTGGAGAAAAAGACAATTGGTTTCTCTCTTCTCTGCCTCAATTATCTTTGAGGCATTTGGATAATACGGTTGATTTCTTTAATTCTTTTCTCCAAAAAGATTATTGAAAAAGGCAATTACTTAATTTTTCTTTCTTCTCTCAATTCTCTGGCCGACCTAATCTCTTTTCGACTTTTTTCTTTTCCTTCACATTATTTAAGATAGGAATATTATTTAAAAATATTATATTCAAGGAAATTATAATTAGTTAGTCACATTATTCTTAATTTTAATATTTTATGCATAATAATAAAAATTTTATATTTTAAAATCAATATATAATTTAAATATTTAATTATAAGTAAATAAACAACTATAACAACAATTTTTTTGGTGCCCCTACATTTTTTAGGTCCGTGCGGTCGCTCAACTCGCACACCTTCAGAGCCGCCTCTGTGTATAACAATTAGTAAGATATACTTTGTAATGTAATCGAGATAATACCTCTTTAAGATCGTATAGGAATTTGTCTAGGTGAGCAACTGAGTAACGTGAATCATCTATTGACTAATTTAAAATTTGAGGAAATTTTCTAGAATAGCATTTGACTCGTGGCGTCCCACAGCAATTGTGTTGAATTTGCATTTCCTATTACAAATTCCAACATAATATGCTGCTCACATGTCCTCCTAGAGAGGTTGTGGAATGATAACTTCAATCATATCCTATGCGATATTCACAGATATGATGTTATAATTAGTTACATTCATGATAACTTTACCGTGTATAACAATTAGTAAGGTATACTTTGTAATATAATCGAGATAATACCTCGTTAAGATTGTATAGGAATTTGTCTAGTTGA
This sequence comes from Olea europaea var. sylvestris, assembly GCF_002742605.1. Taxonomy (NCBI): domain Eukaryota; kingdom Viridiplantae; phylum Streptophyta; class Magnoliopsida; order Lamiales; family Oleaceae; genus Olea; species Olea europaea. Next base: position 1,065 of record NW_019249317.1, read on the forward strand.
GCAAATGAGCAACGTGAATCATTAGTTGACTACTTTAAAATTCGAGTAAATTTTCTAGAAACTCTTTACACAGTTGATCTGTTAGCAGTGGAAACGACTCTTAGATCCATATTTGGAACGCAAGGTGGAATCCTAGGAGTCTGTAAGATATCATAGCTTTTGATTCACATGCATTCAGTTTCGCCTTCTCTAACATAGTTTGCATATAGTAAATAATGTTTTGGAACAGTTTCTTTCCTCACGGGAATGTTTCCATGTGCGGTGAGTCTACCTGTTTCGC